>NC_056746.1:933953523-934098523 GCF_019279795.1 Protopterus annectens
CCAAAGGCGCCAAAATGTTACAAGTATGTATAAAAGCAGCCAGTTAAACCAATATTGTAGTTCTGATGAAGTCTGCATACTGTCAGATGAAAGCACTTAACTCATTAAGTTTTACACGTTGTTTAAACGTTGTCTTGTGTTTGTCATTGAAGTAACTCATTTTAGTATTTTACATTGGATAAATAAATTGAGCTCTGTTCCAGCCGAGGAGTTGTTGTGCCGTCCTGTACTACATCTTCTTGGAGTTCATGTAGGACGCAGCCCGGGACACCGTCTGGTCCCATTGATGTTGTGTTTTTTGCTTCAGAGAGGGCAGCTCTTACCTGTGCATCTGAGATGTCAGGGGGGCAGCACTCTGCTGGGATACATATTTGCCCTTTTGGTGGGCGGGGGGGGGGAGTTTGCGCTGAACCTGTCAGCTAGGATGTTGGCAATGTCTGTGAGTTCGGTGTATTTTTTGTCATTTTGGACTAATTCTGAGCATATCTGGGAATTCCCATCCAGGTTCCTAACATAACTAAAGAAAGCCCTGTGATTATCCTTAATGTCCTGTGCAATTTTTCTCTCGAAGCTGGCCTTAGACGATTTTATGAGTGCCCGTAGTTTTTTGCTTATACTGATCAGAGATGCCTTCCCTTTTTGGGATTTTGCTCTATCATGTAGTAGCTTCCTCCTTCTATTGTATAGTTTGTTTATGGCTGGGGTCCACCAGACAGGACGTCTGCCTTTGGAGGACTGGGTCTTGGTTTTATTTGGAATTGCATGATCCATGCATTCCTGAAGGTGTTCATAGAATGTGTTTATAAAGGATTCTGCGGTCTGGGCCATATTTTCCACAGGCCTGGAGGCTTTGAAGGATTCCACCTTGGTTTTGAGGAGTGTGAAATTTGCTTTAGAGAAGTTTTTCACTGTGATTTTCTGGGCATGGGCTGGGGTCGGGATGTGAATATCCAGTGAGATTAGTTTATGGTCTGATCTTACCAGTGAGGGATACACTTCTGGTCTGGAGCATAGAGTCCCCATGTTGGTGATGATCAGGTCCAGTATGTTTTCCCCTCTTGTGGAAGTGTTAACAAGTTGTTCCATAGCATTTGAGTTTATAAATTCTAGGAACCTTTGGGCTAGGGTGTTGGAGCTAGAGTAATGCTTCCAGTCTATGTTTGGGTAGTTGAAGTCACCCAATATAATGGTGTTTGGAGAGACCTTCATATTTTCCAGTGTTCTCAGGAAGGCCGAGTGGGGTTTCTGGGTTTGGGAGGGTGGTCTGTAGCAGGCTATAAACTGGAAGGCAGTTTTACCCACTGTTAGTTGCACATGGATAATCTCTGATGCTTCTTGCTGTGCCACCAACCTGGAGGTGTGGGTATCTTTGACGAATATTGATACTCCCCCTCCTTTTGTGGTTCGGTCCAAGTTTTGGGGCCGAAAAGCTTGGTATGAGGTATAACCTGGTAGTGCTGGGGTGCTCTCGGGAGCCTTAAACCAGGTTTCTGTTACTGCACAGATATCGATGTTCTCCATGCTAAGGAAAGTTTTGAGTGCGTGCATCTTGAGGTTTAGACTTCTGGCGTTGAGTAGCATTACTCTTAGTTTCTTATCCCTTGTGATACCTATGGAGTTGGGTTTGTCTTTTGAGCCTTGCCTAAAAAAGGCACTATGGGGGTAGCAAGAGCCTTTGCCAATATCCGAAAGCCCAGGGCTGACAGGTGCAAGCCGTCCCTAGCGAAGCATCGTGGCTTGTCGATCATGTCATCCCAGGCTGACAGGCATTGGATCCCCTTTGAATGACACCAATACTTAAGCCAATTGTTGAAATTGATCATCTTGTCTTCATATTGTGGCATCATTCTTGGTGAGGGTAAGATGCTACTCAAGGTCAGAGTCATACCGGCCTGGGCTACATGCTCAGAGAGCTCCTCTATGTCTCTTTTCATGTAGTCCAGGGAGATACGTCTCAGGTCATTCACACCAGCATGGACAATGACTGAGTCATATTTGTACTTGCCTTGGAGTGACCTGAGTGCTTGTGTTATGTGGCGGATCCTAGCACCCGACAGGCAGCTCACAGTGACCTTCTCCTTATTCAGCCTGGTGAGCGGGACGTAAGTGTGCCTGACAATAGAGTCACCTATTACAAGTGTATCAGGTGTGTCGTTTAGCCTTAAGGGCTGTGACTGTTCAGCACACTGGCTTTGTGAGCTATGTGTTGCACGTGTTTTGTTTTTGGGTAGCGGTTGCTTGGGTGTCTGCTTTAGAGGTCTCTGCTGCTTAGGCAGATTTATACAGTGAGGTTAGGAAATTAACTTTTTTCCACTGTAGTGCCATCGTGGAGTTGGTATATTTAATTTACGGGGGTGTGGGTGGCAGAGGCCCCCACATGGGGGGTGCAGGGGGTTTTCTCCCCTGCAGAAATGTAGTAGAAAGTGTGTTTGTTAGTTAGGTGTTGTTATAGGTGGAGAGGATGTTATTTGCATATGCATTATAGTTTTCAATGTTATGAAACACACTTTCAGTGTTCTGAGGTTTCAATGTTTTTGGTTTTCAGTGTTTTGGGATTTAGATGTTATGGTCTCAAAGTTATGAAATTCAACATTATGAAATTTCAGTGTTATGAAGTAGACCCATATAGATATATATATATATATATATATATATATATATATATATATATATATATACTAGACAATCTCGAAGTACTGAAATGTCGAATTTCAGTACTTCAAGACTGAGTCTATGTCAAATGCGGAAATGTCAAATCCACTATCGTGGTGTCACGTTCATGACGTGTGGTGCATTGTTTTTTGTGGCTTTAGCTGGGATTTCAGGTAAATGGTGTTTGTGTAAGGGTATTGGGTAGGGATTTTAGTGTGTGTGAGTGTGTCTAGTGGTGTATTTTGTGTGTTTGTGTGTTTAGTGCGACCTTGGAGTTAGAGAAAGTAGGGGGGTGTGGGTGTGCAGGAGGGCTTGCCTCCCTGCTTATAGGTAGGGTAGGTGATTTTGTATGTTATGTTGTGGTTGTGTGTTGTGTTGTTTGTTTAAGTGTAGTTAGGTGTGTGTGTGTGTGTGTGTGTGTGTGTGTGTGTGTGTGTGTGTGTGTGTGTGTGTGTGTGTGTGTGTGTGTGTGTGTGTGTGTGTGTGTGTGTGTGTGTGTTGGTTTATGTGTGTATGGTCGTGATTGTGCTATTCGTGGTTTTATGGTGTAAGGGTATGTGGGTTTTTGACTAATCAGTCTCAAAATACTGAAATTTGACATTTCAGTATTTCAAGATTGTCTAGTGAATCCATATATATAGATAGATATGTGTGTGTGTGTGTGTGTGTGTGTGTGTGTGTGTGTGTGTGTGTGTGTGTGTGTGTATATATATATATATATATATATATATTATAGGTAGATGTATATTTATATAGCTATCTATATCTCTCAATCTATATAGATACAGATGTAGATATAGATAGCTATAGACAGATGTGTACAGAAACTGCATATTAAGATTGGGTAGACTTTTGTGGTTTAAAATCAGATGTTCATACATACTGCATTAACTCTGCAGTGGCAGTCAGGTTCAGTTTGTATTTTCAGAGCACCAAAAATGTAATGTATCATTAATGGTAACTTGGTTACTTTTCGTTCTGCAGAATTCAACACAGCATGTCTTAGCACCAAACTACACCTTGCTATTTTACATTGTATACTGTATCACCTGTGATGCATTATGTTGATACTCGTGCCATGCAAACAGAAATAAATATAAATGAACCACTGCACTCCTTTCCTTTAGCATTATGACTCAGTAATGTTTTTTTAATATCTTTAAAAGCATATTGCCAGTCCCTCCTGTTTTTTTCACATGCCTCTTTTAGTCTAATTTTTGTCACAACAGTTTATGTTTATATATTGGGTTTGTTATCTGAACTATATATTTATGAAAAATAAGTGTAAAATTTAAAATAAAACAATTTCATAATGAAAGTCAATGTGTATTATTGAAAAAAGAAACAGGTTGGAGTGCACAAGTCAATGAAAGACTGGACAAGCAAAGCAGTGTAGTGAGAGTTAAGGAAATCTGAGGTCCTGAAAAGTATAGGCTACCCTAGCAAAAACAAGGCATTCCAATATATAACATAGATGAATTATTGCAAGAAAAAATAGCATATTTGCAGACTATGAAACTGTTAACAGTCATGTAAGTATATGGAGATGTTAATAGAAAGAGGCACAATGTTGCAGAGTCTAGCCATTGTGCAGTTAACCATTATATAATAGGCCTTCCCATCTCACTTCTTTACAAGTTTATTTGCCTTTACTCCTCTCAAGCCCTTTATCGAGATCCCATTTGACAACTCCTTGGGATAAGGCATTGTATAGTAACATCAACATTTCCAGGAAGTATTCTAGTATCATTTCAGATTAAAATCTGCTTCCTTCCCTCTCCCAGTTATGATTAAGACATTAAGAGAGTTGGTATTTCAACAGCAACATTTCAAGGTTATCCCAAATACTAAAAGTTTTAGTATAATTTGTAGATCATATTCTGATAACTTTTTTTTCAGTTTTATGTAGTATTGCTGTTAAATTTAAAATTTCTTTGAATGTAGGAACTGAGTTCAATTTCCAATTTTTATAATAACTTTTCCAGCAACTGCCGAGAAAGCCCAAAACATTTTTTGCTTTTCGGCTTTTACAGATACAGGAAGTAGAAAATTCAGTAGTATTACTAATCTAGTTAAAGAACAATTATCAGTCCATAACCCCGTAGAAACATACTTATCACTTCCCAATATACATTTAATTTTTCATAGTCCATAAATATGTGTGTCCAGTCAGCTTTTACATCTTAACTATATCTCCAGCAAACTGAAGAAGTCATTTTACTAAACTTTGAGATTTTTTTAGAAAGTGACAAACATTCACTGTATATATTTCCACATAAAAACTTTACAGTATGAACTTGAAGAAGTTTGGTTAACTGATTTAGGTAACAAAGTTTTATTCTTACCATCTATTGAGTCATTCAGTCCATAAGTATCTAAAAACTTCCAGAATTCTGCACCAAAATTATTGTTATTTGTAATTAACTTATATAACTTGGCAAGCTTCCTTTGTAAGTCAATCTACCTTTAATGATAATATTCACATATGAATTTAATTGGGGGGTAGACTTATGTTCCTCTTCACTCATATTATCTACAAATTCATTTAATTTCTCAATGATGAATAATATTAACTGGTTAGCAGATTCATCCAACTAATATTCTTCTATTAAATATTCTGCTTACTTAGCTTTTCCTTTTTCAAAGCAATCAGACCGTAATACTAAGCCATTCCCTTTTAAGTAAATTCATTTTAACAGTATGCTTAGTTTATTTAAATCTAGAGGTGTGTGCAATGGGAAAGCACAACAATTTTTATGTTGATATTAATGGAATTTTAAAGACGTTTCTTAATTTTTTTAAGAATTGATTTCATATATGCAGAGTCTAAAGGGTAAATTAATTTCCTTCTAAGGTAACATTTGCTAACCAAATGAAAGAATTGTTACATAGTTCTAATTTATCATATCTAATAAACTTATAAGAACTTAATATAATCTGCTCCAGGATGTTTTTTTTTTCAATGACTAGTCAATTTGAGGCTGTGCTGAGTATAACAGAGTTAAAAGTTTCAGCAACAGAATAAGATTGTGCATCTGGGTAGCTAATACCACCATAGTCCTATAAGCTTAAATGATTTCTATAAGCTATTCTTGGCTTTTTAGGATTCTATAAGAATGAAATTAATTTTTCCATTTTCTTTAAATTTTTATTACATTTTAAAGCCTTTGAATGCAATATAAATAATATTGGGTAATATAACCATTTTAATAAGTACTAACCTATCCTCAAAAGTAAAAAAAAACATTCATTCTATTTTTTAAGAAGAAGTAACACTTCTTCAATTAATTTTTAAAACATTATTATTAATAATCTTACTCACATCTTGCTAGATTTTTATTCCTATATATTTTAATTATTTTTCTTTTCAATTGTATCTATATTTATCTTTAAACTTACTATCTAGTAATTGATTTAACACCAAAGTTTCAGTTTTATTATTATTAAATTTCAGCAGTGATACTTTTTGAAACTTTTCAATTTCATCATCCATTTCTTTAATTTAATAATTTAAATCTCTTAAATTTAATAAAATATTATCTGCAAAAACCTGTATTTTAGATTGACAATCTCTGTTAAATGAGAGTCCATCTTTTTTTTACTGCTTCTTATACTATTAGCTAAGGGTTTGATAACTAATGCAAATTGTAGAGGAAGAAGGGGCACCCTTACTCTGTGCCTTTGTTTAAAGTGAATCTTTGATAAATGTAAGATCCAATTTTAACATATGCTTTGGTGTCTCTGTACATTTTTTTAATATTCCAATAAACTGTTCTGGATATGCAAATGCTTCTAAAGTTTTAAGCAAGTAGTTCAAATCTACAGAATCAAAAGCTTTCTCTATATCTAAACTAATTAGGGCCATTTTTTTATTTATTCCTTTTGCTAAATCTAAGATACTTACTACCACTTTTATATTAGCAAACATTAATCTACTGACTATAAATCAACTTTGATCTTTACTAATCAATTCATCTACTATATCTCTTAATCTTGTAGTGAAAATGGAAATAGATATTTTATAGTCTACATTTGATAATGAAATAGGTCTATATGAGGAAACTAACTTATTATCCTTTTCTGATTTAAGATTAGGTGAGATTACAGAAATTTTTCATGAAGGAAGAGGCATTTTGTCACACTGAATTATTGATTTGATCCTTCATTTATAATGAGATTTTATAAATAATCTGGTTTATTTATATCCATTAATATATTAATACTTAGTGCATTATGATCACATAAAGGACAATGAATAATTTTAAAATAATTTACATTGGCAAGTAAATCTATACAGTCATAAGACCTATCAATTCTAGTTTGCGTCCCATATGCATATGAATAATGAGTGAAGAACAATGACTTACCTTCTCACTAATATATTAACTAAATTATTATTACTAATCTATCTGTTTAGTGCTTTATCTGATTCCAGTATTTTAGCTTCTTCTCTTCACTTGTATCTTTTATATTAGATATACAGTTAAAATCCCCTGCTAAAATTAAACTACCCTTCCAATGACTTTGTAGTAAGTTTAAGTAATCTTTAGCCATTCTTGCACCTATTCCAGGGATCCAGTACAAATTAACTAGTCTATAGAGTTTGCCATTATATTTCATTATTACAAATGTATACATTCCTTTGGAATCATTAGTGGATTCCATGACCTTCGGCATTACAGTAGAATTCCTCCAAAGTATAGCAGTTCCTCTCCTGTTTTTGTTAAAAGAAGCAGATGATAATATTCCACAACATAAGTTATTTAAATATTGTATATCTTTCAAGTGAGTCTCTTGCAAGAATATTTTATTTTTATTTATTTATTTATTTTACATTTGTTGACCGGGAAAGTCCGACTGGATGCATGTCCATTTTCAGTGGAGGCCCGGGGAGAAAATCTCCAAGGGTAAGTGGATACAGCATCACATAATACCAGCATTACATATTACAAACATACTATTTACAGAGATTACATAAGTAAGCAAGTTAAACAAGTTCCACAGGTTAGAGTTAATCCCGATCGTAAGTCACGATTAAATTAAATTACACAGTAAGCTGGTTAACAAATTTTTACACATTATAGAGAGAGTTAGCCAGGCTTGATACACTGGCATAGCCAGTTAAGTGACAAATGTTGTTTGAGTCTAGTTTTAAATTGACCTAAGGTGGAAAGTAAGGTAATATCAGCTGGAAGAGAGTTCCAGGATCTACTTACAGAGTTTGCAAAGAGAGAGTCACCGGCTGTGTTATTAATTTTGCTAGTCTGAATTAGTTGTTTGTTAGAGGATTGAAGCGGTCTAGGATTGTTATAGGGGGTGATAATATTTTTATGTGCAGAAGTATTGTCCAGATTATAGAGGATTTTATAGTCCATAATCAGTTGGTTATACTGGATTAGGCTGGGTAGTTCAAACCACCCAAGCTGATTTAGATTGATGCAATGATGTGCCCTAAAAGGCAGCCCAGTGGCAAACCTGGCAATGTGGTTGTAGCAAATTGAGAGTTTGTTAAGGACAGTCTTGTTTAAATTCGAGAGTAGAGGGGCTGCATACAGAAGGGTTGAAAGAAGGTGAGAGCGAGCTATGGCAATTTTAGCTGGAGGGGTTAGGAAGGCTTTTATTCTGTAAAGTGACCCTAGTTTTTTATTGATGGTTTTGATAGTTTGGTTAACACGTAGGTCGAATTTTAGATTATTATCTATGATGACACCTAATAGTTTTGTAGAGGGGTCAGGGGAGATTATTGTGCCATCATTTGAATTTATGGTAAAGGTGAAAGCGATAGACCTACGTGTTGGTGAAAATAACAGCATTTTAGTTTTTTGGGGATTTCGGATCAGACAACATTCAGAAAGCCAGTTTTCTATTGTATTAAAGGTGGTCTGGGTAGCTGACCATACCTCTATTGGAAATGTGGCTGTGCAAATCAGAGTAGAGTCATCAGCATATTGGATACAGCTGACTTTTGGGATGACAGTTTAAAGGTCGTTAATGAAGATGGCGAACAGCAAGGGCCCTAGTATAGAGCCTTGTGGCACTCCAAGGGTGTTAGGTAGAACATTAGAGAGTTTGTTCTGACAGAGGACAGCCTGCTGTCAACCATTCAGGTAGGATTGAAACCATTGAAGGGCTCTAGTATCTAGACATAATGTTTGCAGGGTGTGGATTAAAAGTTGGTGATCAACCATATCGAATGCCTTGGAAAGATCCAAGAAGGAGGATATATAATTATTGTTGCGATTATGGTTTATGGTGTTGGTAAAGGCTAGGAGGGCTGAAGTAGTGTTATGATGAGGATGGAAGCCATGCTGAGTGTCTGCCATAAGGTGATTCTGGATTAGGTGGTGCATGAGTTGTCTATGAATACATTTTTCCATAATCTTTGCAAGTGGAAAGAGTATAGCTATAGGACTATAATTGGAGAATTCAGTAGAGCTGCCTCCTTTGTGAAGTGGGATTACATAGGATATTTTCCAGATGGTGGGAAGTTTAGCTTCTACTATGGTTCGATTGATTAGTATTGAGATGGGGTAAGCAATAGCATCAGCTGATTTTTGTAGGTACTCGGCAGGGAGTTGATCAGCACAAAGTGTAGTGGGTTTTAATTTTTTGATCAAGGTACGGATAAGTGAAGTGGTGACTGGTTGGAAGATGAATGCGGGTAGGTTTCTAGGAGTGGTACTTTCAGGACCAGGGGAGCTAGGAGGTAGTTGGCTAGCTAGGGCTTGAATTGTCTCAGTAAAGAATCAGTTAAAACTGAAAGAAACATCTTTAGGGGTTTTATCAACAGTAGCAGTGAAGTTTGTCCAGGATGTAGTAGATTATTTAAATCTGCCCAAAACTTCTGAGGGTTATTTTGATTTACTGTCTGTAAATTACAGTAGTATTGTTTTTTATCTTGTAAAATGGATTTTTTAGTTTTGTTCCTGGATTGCCTGTATTTAATGTGATCTTGGGAGTCTTTAGAAGAACGCCATAAAGCCCATGCTTTGTTTCTAAGGGTAATTTTGAGTTTAGACTCTTTAGAAAACCATGGCGCAGTTTTTGCCTTTGTTCTCTTTGAATGAACAGATGCATGCAAATCAAGGATCTCAAGGAATTTGTTGCTAAAGTATGCTACTGCTTCCTCTAAGTGGAGGTGTTTTAGAATAGACTAATTACATGAGTTTAGTTCTTGTTGGAATTCTTGTTGGAATTTGGCAGGGTCAAAGTTTTTATTGTTTCTAACCTTTCTGAGTAAGGGTTGTTGGGAAGTAATGGCTTTGTGCTTAATTACATATGTGAGAAGGTGATCGCTTAGACCATCAGGGAGGGTACAAGAGGTGTAAAGTTGGGGGTGACTATTTATGAGTACCCAGTCAAGTATGCTTTCTTTGTGGTTGGGTTTACTTATCCTGGTAGGGGTGGATATGATTTGTGTAAATGGATGCAGGTTAATATGGGTGGTTGGGGATTCTGAGGAACAGGTACCCCAGTCTATGTTAAAGTCTCCAAGTAGTAGGGTTTCTTGGGGGTAGTGACATGATAGCCAGTGCAGGATATCTTCAAATGTAGATATATTGTTACCTGGGGGAATGTACATACAGATGATATTAATTCATTTATTTTTATTAAGTTGCAATTTGGTGGCAAGAATCTCTGAGTTATTAATCTGAGGTGGTTGTATTACATCTATGGTGACATTCAACTCAAATTTTTAGAGTACAGCTACCCCACCCCCCTTCCTCGAAGCATGATCCAGCCTGTGTATGTTGTACCCAGGTGGTAACACTTCATTGTCTGTAGTGTTAGGTTTTAACCAGGTTTTAGATAAACAGAGAATCTCAGGGGAGTGGACATCCAGAAGTGCGTGCAATTCATGTACCTTGTTATTAATGCTTCTAATATTGAGATGACAGGCTAGGAGAGAGTTAGATGGCCTATTAATTGTAGGTTTGTAGCTTAGATTGCAAGTAGAGGGGGTATGTGTATCTGAAGTGGTTGGGCCAGGGTTGGGGTGAATATCACCACCAAGTATTAGGTTAAGTCTATACTTGGTGATGAACTTCAGGAATTTGTATATTAGTTTGTGGTAGTGTTTGGATCTAGAGCTAATGTGCCTGGGGTTGAGATGTTGATAGACTGAACAAGATGTTGGATACGACCTGGTACTGTAAGTATGGTTGAAGGTGGGAGGATTTACAGCTGGGGTGATAGTATGGCCTTTCAGGACCTGAAATCCCATGAGAAACTGGTTTTCATACAAGGTAAGGAGGTATGGTGTGAACAAGAGGGGTAGTAAAGAGAAGTATATCATTATCTGTGATTCAGCTAGTGAGTTAAGGAACTGTTTTACCTGGTGATGCAACACCAGAAGATAGAGTGGTGAGGTAAAGGTACTGGAAGGGGGATGGGAGAATGCCAGATGAAAGCTAATAGGTGCTATTAAAATGTAGGTAGAAGAATGGGAGTGGGAGGAATTATCCCAGATGAAAGCAGATAGAATCTAGAAAGTGGGGGAGTGGCTATAGTACTATTAATTTAGAGGTACTGGGGCGGGAAGGAATTGGGGGCAAAGAGGTAAGCGAAGAGAGCCCGAGCATAGCAAGGGTGAATGTAGCAGGGCTATTGCAGTTTACAAGGTTTCCTAAGGTGTCCTAAAGCTATAAGGTAAGTATTATAGTTCTTAATGTAAGAGTCAGTTTACTTATGTCACAGGGGAAGGAGGCAAACACTCAAGTAGAAAAAAGAGCCCTATGGCTGACCAAAATGGTGACCTGCTTAATTACACAGCACTGTAAGTGAAAGCTTAACAAATACTTTTTGTGTGCAACCTACTCTGCTTAAATGCTGAGAGAAACTGATTGTGTTATGGTGACCAATTGCAGTCCTGTAGACTCTGTTTTGTAGGGAACTGTAGAGTTCAACTAGGAAAAGAGAAAAGCAGAGATTCTAGGGCAAGCATGAAGGCAACAACAGGCAGTTATTTTATAATAATACATTTGGAAAGGTTTGAGGGTGGGGGGGGGTAAAGTAGCACACTTCAGAATGAACTAAGATTTATAGCTAATATACCTAAGCAAGAGAGCAATGCAGTAAATAAACACTTGCCAGATTTTAAAGATATACCAGAAAAACTAAATCAATTGTTCACAATTGTACAACTGGAAAATTGCCAGTAAAAGCATTTCAGGTATAGCTAGCCCAAGTTATTCTAGTCATAAAAGCACTTATTCAATGTGTGTGTGCAATTTAAACATTAAAAATACATGCAGCAAGAAGTAGCTCTGATTATACACTTTCTCTAGGTACAGTTTCAGTTTAAACACAAATATTACCACAGAAATTAAGTAAAGTCACAAGCTACTTATAGAGCCTCTGAAAAAAATAGAGCAGTCTGTGCAGAATCAGAATTTAGCAGCAGGTCATTCAGTTACACAAAAAACAGTAAAAGATCCATACAATGAAGAAACTTACACTGAGTCACACCAGGTCAGCTGGGGGGGGGGGGGTCCTAAGCACCTAGATTTGAAAATGATGCCTGTACTGAATTATAGCAGTGTAACCTGTTTGAGGAAAGAGGAGGGTGGGGGAAAAGAGAAGGCAGTAGGAGTGGTTACAGGGAATACCCTGATTGACTCAAGACACCACACCAGAATTAAGTTGAATGTAAGGCTGTAAAATTTGCACTCAGCACTATAATGTTATTTGCACTCAGTACTTTAATTTTAATATTACTTGCACTCAACGCTGTAATTTCACTTATGTTTAGCAGGAAAGACAGACCAACAGTATACAATTTGGGGAATTTTTAGAAGGGTTACTTGTTCAAATGTCAGGCTATTGCAGTTTACAAAGTTTCTTAAGGTGTCCTAAAGCTATAAGGTAAGTGTTAAAGTTCTTAATGTAAGAGTCAGTTTACTTAAGTTACAGGGGAAGGAGGCAAACACTCAAGTAGAAAAAAGAGCCCTTTGGTTGACCAAAATGATGACCTGCTTAATTACACAGCACTGTAAGTGAAAGCTTAACAAATTATTTTTGTGTGTAACCTACTCTGCTTAAATGCTGAGAGAAACTGATTTTGTTATGGTGACCAATTGCAGTCCTGTAGACTCCGTTTTGTAGGGAACTGTAGAGTTCAAACTGAGTCACACCAGGTCAGCCAAGGGGGGAAGAGAGAAGGAAATCCTAAGCACCTAGATTTGAAAATATATATATAATGTAATTATAATATAATATAATGTCTGCTGCATTTAATTTTAGATACCTCATTAATGATTTCCTTTTGTTGCCATTATTTAATCTATTTATATTAATAGATAATAGATTAAAACCAGTTAGTCATGGTGTTTATTTATCCACCATATTAATTTAATTATATATAAGACTCCAGTGCATTCCTCCAACACTATCCTAACATTCTACATTTTTAATTCTTCATTTCTACAAATTAAACTACTGAAACTCAAAAGTAATGACAACAAAGACAAGTCTATAACTATAACTGTATATATTACTAATAAAACACATCCTACTATAGATACCAAAGTTCCTAGTTTACCTATTGAATAGACAAACTACTATGCCATCCCTCTACCTACCAATACGTAAAAATTCATAAAAAATAGCCAAAAGCTACCATGACTTACAAATAATTACTATAATATATATAAATAAAAGTAATAAGAGGCTATTAATTTAGTTATTTATTTTGTCATTTAAAACTATTCCCCATTACTACATAAAAGTTTAATAATCTTCTTCTGTTAATCACAAATATTAAATAATCCAAAAACAGTGTACTATATACCTATTTATATAATAGTAGTATAACTTATCCATTAAATATTCCTAAATTATTCACTCATTCAACATTATTATAACTAAATCTCTTAATAATTAAGTAGGACAGAGTGGGACCTGAAGAGATAAAGATGTCTTTAAACTTACAGGTGACAGATAATCTTAGCATACTAAGCTATAATACAAAAGGGAAAACAATGCACATATATATTTATCATGCTAAAAGACACACATATTTCATAGATCTAACAAAAGCTCTAAATTAGACACACATATTTCATAGATCTAACAAAAGCTCTAAATTAATTTTTAAAGTATAAGTGTCTATATCTCAAAACTGTGTGACACTATTAACATGACAAATGCCAACATATTTAAAAGTCCTTTAATTTATTAAACTACTTCATAAAAATATGCACATTATTGTGATCAAAGAGAATGTCTTGTATTTCTATAGAGTAAAATCATATTTTCCAATTCCATTCTCCCTTCCCAGGTTCAACCATATTGAAAAAATGTACTTTACTTTCTATCAAAATGGGAGTGCTAATTCAGCAATATAACCCTCCAATTTCAGCTTTGACTTATGAAATGAGTTACTTCAGGTAGTCTTAGTGACTCTAACAACATACAACATGTAAAAAGCTTCCCAGTTCACATGACCAAGCTTCAAATTTCAGCTTTCAGATTATTTTTAAATATTTTTATATGAGTTTCTATGTAAATTACATGAGATCTTGTACATTACAATTTCTGCTATATGCATGCATATGTAATACACATCTTTCTTACAAGCAGTTTACTATTTTAATATATTTTTCATGTCTTATTTTCCCACTAATATTTACCTTGTTTTATACATCTTGTATATCTAAAATCTTCCATCAAAGAACTATTTAATCATCAGCTCTCTTTTAAATATTATAGTATGTGTAGCTATTTAACCATCAGCTCTCTATTAAATATTAGATTATGTGTATATATTTCTTAACTTAATGATACTGCACTTTTATTAATCTTACATAATAGATATTTCTTTCCTTGTGCATTTGCATATTATTCATAAGATGTTAGTCTTCTTATTAATTCTAATATTACAAGCAATCTTGACTATATATAAAATCCTGCCTGTTTAATTTGAATGTGTGTTTTTATCCATTATGAACTGCTGTTCTGATCTAAACTTCACATCCTGACATCAGAATTTGATTACAGCATGTGAAAATGGCAACTCACAGCACACAGCAGCTAATGTCTTCTTTAAGTTTTTTTACTATTCTTAGTTCTTTTAAGCTGTTCTAATCAGAATCAAACATCTGACCTTACCATTAATATGTACAGTGAGATTTAATAATACATGATAAGCTATTAACATTCAGCAAACTGTAAGCAAATTATATGTTAGCAACAGCTAAATACAAAACATCATTTTAAGTAGAGTTGCTTGCTACTGAGATTTGTCTGCATACATCAACTGGACATAAGCTGATTTAAGTATATTTCCTGCATTTTATTGTGGTTGTTATAACTTGGACTGATTCCTCAGATCTAGCTCTGTTGAAACTGTCTTGTGTGTGTGTCTGAAGCTCTGCACTAGTTGTTAAACTGCTCTGAAATTCCTTTAAGTGTTAATTAGCTTGGGGGGGTTTCTGATAACATTAAAACCTGTGTTGGTTACATCTCTGGTAATCATTTTAAGTAGAGTTGCTTGCTACTGAGATTTGTCTGCATACATCAACTGGACATAAGCTGATTTAAGTATATTTCTTGCATTTTATTGTGGTTGTTATAACTTGGACTGATTCCTCAGATCTAGCTCTGTTGAAACTGTCTTGTGTGTGTGTCTGAAGCTCTGCACTAGTTGTTAAACTGCTCTGAAATTCCTTTAAGTGTTAATTAGCTTGGGGGTTTTCTGATAACATTAAAACCTGTGTTGGTTACATCTCTGGTAATCATTTTAAGTAGAGTTGCTTGCTACTGAGATTTGTCTGCATACATCAACTGGACATAAGCTGATTTAAGTATATTTCTTGCATTTTATTGTGGTTGTTATAACTTGGACTGATTCCTCAGATCTAGCTCTGTTGAAACTGTCTTGTGTGTGTGTCTGAAGCTCTGCACTAGTTGTTAAACTGCTCTGAAATTCCTTTAAGTGTTAATTAGCTTGGGTGGTTTCTGATAACATTAAAACCTGTGTTGGTTACATATCTGGTAATCATTTTAAGTAGAGTTGCTTGCTACTGAGATTTGTCTGCATACATCAACTGGACATAAGCTGATTTAAGTATATTTCCTGCATTTTATTGTGGTTGTTATAACTTGGACTGATTCCTCAGATCTAGCTCTGTTGAAACTGTCTTGTGTGTGTGTCTGAAGCTCTGCACTAGTTGTTAAACTGCTCTGAAATTCCTTTAAGTGTTAATTAGCTTGGGGGTTTTCTGATAACATTAAAACCTGTGTTGGTTACATCTCTGGTAATCATTTTAAGTAGAGTTGCTTGCTACTGAGATTTGTCTGCATACATCAACTGGACATAAGCTGATTTAAGTATATTTCTTGCATTTTATTGTGGTTGTTATAACTTGGACTGATTCCTCAGATCTAGCTCTGTTGAAACTGTCTTGTGTGTGTGTCTGAAGCTCTGCACTAGTTGTTAAACTGCTCTGAAATTCCTTTAAGTGTTAATTAGCTTGGGGGGGGTTTCTGATAACATTAAAACCGGTGTTGGTTACATCTCTGTAATCATTTTAAGTAGAGTTGCTTGCTACTGAGATTTGTCTGCATACATCAACTGGACATAAGCTGATTTAAGTATATTTCTTGCATTTTATTGTGGTTGTTATAACTTGGACTGATTCCTCAGATCTAGCTCTGTTGAAACTGTCTTCCCCACCCCCCCCTCCCTGTTCTTGGATGTAGTTTAAATTTGGTGGCTTTTGCAGTGCCCGCCCCACTGTAGATTTGATCTAGGACACTCCCCCAGTCCCATCTCTTTACCGCATTCTATCTAATAAACCCTTTCTGCACTTGCTTTTAGTCCTTTTTAATTTAATTACATTTTTTCATACTGTGTGTGGACTAATATTGCTACATACTCAAGTGTGCCAGCTTGCACTGCATGTGAATTGTTTTTATAGCATTTACTGTCTGTTTTTTCCTTGTCTCTGTAAAAAAAAAAAAAAAAAAAAAAAAATCTCTTGTTTTCCTGCCTTACTGAACTAGAGTAGTCCAGTTTCAGAGTTGCTGATCCCTGGGCTTTGTTTTTAGTTCCTGTTACTGATCCATTGCCTTATTAGGAAGGAGGGAAGTTTCTTTGCTTACCAGTGGGAGTGGGAAGCACTGAGCGGCCTTTTTGTCCGATTTGGTGAAGTTTCAGCCAGAAACTAGTAGTCCATTGGTCATTTTGGGCCAATTCCTAGCTCCTTTCAGCCCCCTGCTATAAAACACGCTAAACGCGCGTTTTCCAGCTTGTACCAACTCAGCACAGATCCTCGTGGTGGCCTGCAGAGTGATCCAAGCAGCAGAGAGCTAAAAGAGTGACTTTCTACCAGATATAAGTATTTTTGTGGCTTTCCCACTGTTATTAAGCTAGCGACTGCATTTCGCCTGTTTTACTGCTACTTTAAGTGATTTCTGCATTTTACACTGTTTATTGCACTTTAAGTTACTAATTGTTGCAAATTGTTTCTGTAGGCTACACACTAAAGTGCGCTAGCCGATTTACAGCATTTATAGCATTTACTGTCTGTTTTTTCCTTGTCTCTGTAAAAACAAAAACAACAAAAAAAACAAAAAATCTCTTGTTTTCCGCCTTACTGAACTAGAGTAGTCCAGTTTCAGAGTTGCTGATCCCTGGGATTTGTTTTTAGTTCCTGTTACTGATCCATTGCCTTATTAGGGAGGAGGGAAGTTTCTTTGCTTACCAGTGGGAGTGGGAAGCACTGAGCAGCCTTTCTGTCCGATTTGGTGAAGTTTCAGCCAGAAACTAGTAGTCCATTGGTCGTTTTGGGCCAATTCCTAGCTCCTTTCAGCCCCCTGCTATAAAACACACTAAACACGCGTTTTCCAGCTTGTACCAACTCAGCACAGATCCTCGTGGTGGCCTGCAGAGTGATCCAAGCAGCAGAGAGCTAAAAGAGTGACTTTCTATCAGATATAAGTATTTTTTGTCGCTTTCCCACAGTTATTAAGCTAGTGACTGCATTTCGCCTGTTTTACTGCTACTTTAAGTGATTTCTGCATTTTACACTGTTTATTGCACTTTAAGTTACTAATTGTTGCAAATTGTTTCTGTAGGCTACACACTAAAGTGCGCTAGCCGATTTACAGCATTTATAGCATTTACTGTCTGTTTTTTCCTTGTCTCTGTAATAAAACAAAAAAATCTCTTGTTTTCCCGCCTTACTGAACTAGAGTAGTCCAGTTTCAGAGTTGCTGATCCCTGGGATTTGTTTTTAGTTCCTGTTACTGATCCATTGCCTTATTAGGGAGGAGGGAAGTTTCTTTGCTTACCAGTGGGAGTGGGAAGCACTGAGCAGCCTTTCTGTCCGATTTGGTGAAGTTTCAGCCAGAAACTAGTAGCCCATTGGTTGTTTTGGGCCAATTCCTAGCTCCTTTCAGCCCCCTGCTATAAAACACGCTAAACACGCGTTTCCAGCTTGTACCAACTCAGCACAGATCCTCGTGGTGGCCTGCAGAGTGATCCAAGCAGCAGAGAGCTAAAAGAGTGACTTTCTACCAGATATAAGTATTTTTTGTGGCTTTCCCACTGTTATTTAAGCTAGCGACTGCATTTCGCCTGTTTTACTGCTACTTTAAGTGATTTCTGCATTTTACACTGTTTATTGCACTTTAAGTTACTAATTGTTGCAAATTGTTTCTGTAGGCTACACACTAAAGTGCGCTAGCCGATTTACAGCATTTATAGCATTTACTGTCTGTTTTTCCTTGTCTCTGTAATAAAACAAAAAAAATCTCTTGTTTTCCGCCTTACTGAACTAGAGTAGTCCAGTTTCAGAGTTGCTGATCCCTGGGCTTTGTTTTAGTTCCTGTTACTGATCCATTGCCTTATTAGGAAGGAGGGAAGTTTCTTTGCTTACCAGTGGGAGTGGGAAGCACTGAGCACTTTTTGTCTGATTTGGTGAAGTTTCAGCCAGAAACTAGTAGTCCATTGGTCGTTTTGGACCAATTCCTAGCTCCCTTCAGCCCCTGCTATAAAACACGCTAAACGCTGTAAGCGATTTAGCGGAGTTACCACTGTTGCACACAAGAGCAGCGGCGGTTAAACAAGGTTAAACTATTTGGGCCATCTAAATTCCACTCTTCCAATTTTCCCTTAGAACTACCTTCCTCGAGCTGTACTGCTGATCTAACCAGCATATCCTATAACTGAAAAGTTCATCTCTACTTGATTCCCAAGTAGACTATTCTCTATCTGTAAAGCCTAGCACTTACTCCTACAGTACTTGCACCTTGATAAAGCACTCTTATTATAGATAGTACCCCACCAGCCTAAAACCCACTTCCCCCGGAGTCCTTTGAAAGTCTCTTTATCTACTACTTCTAGTATGTCGAGGGATCAGTTGCTAGTGTCCTCTCCAGCTCAACTGGTGAACCTGGGAATATTGAGGCAATGTTACAATTGCCTCATGTACACAGACAATCCTCTCCTTCTCCCACAAAACACAAATACATGCGAGAGATGCAACTATACGGCCAAACTGGAGGCTGAGCTCTCTCAACATAGGACTGGCAAGACCAGACAGGAGGAGAAGGTAACCACACACAATACATACCCAGTCACACATGGTACCATCACAACTTCAAATCATACACATACTCACGCAAAGACATACTCGGAGGCTCTGATCAAAAATTTACCAAAACAGCAGAGGCCACCAAAGCAGACACCCAAACAACTACCACCTCACGACCCAACACATGCAACACATAGACCACACAGTCAGAGTGTCAAACAGTCTCAGCCCTTAAGGCTAAACAAAATGCCAGACACACTTGTCATTGGTGATTCCATAGTCAGACACACTGACGTCCCGCTCACCAGACTGAGTAAAGAGAAGGTCACAGTAAGCTGCCTGTCGGGTGCTAGAATCCGCCACATAACACAAGCACTCAGGTCTCTCAACAGCAGGTACAAGTACGACTCAGTCATTGTCCATGCTGGTGTCAACGACCTGAGACGTACCTCCTTGGACTACATGAAAAGGGACATCGAGGAGCTCTCTGATTATGTAGCCCAGGCAGGTATGACCCTGACTTTGAGCAGTATCCTACCTTCACCTAGAATGATGCCACAATACAGTGATAAGATGATCAGCTTTAATAATTGGCTTAAATTCTGGTGTCATTCAAAGGGGATCCAATGTCTGTCTGCCTGGGATGACATGCTGGACAAGCCACGCTGCTTCGCAAGGGACGGCTTGCACCTGTCACCCTGGGCTTCCGGATATTGGCAAAGGCTCTTGCCACCCCATAGTGCCTTTTAGGCAAGGCTCAAATTCTAAACCTACCACCCTAGAACACCAAAAGGAAAAAACTAAGGGTAATGCTGCTCAATGCCAGAAGTCTCAATCTCAAGATGCACGCACTCGAGGCCCTTCTCAATATGGAGAACATCGATGTCTGTGCTGTGACAGAAACCTGGTTCAAGGCTCCTGAGAGCACCCCAGCACTAACAGGTTTCACCTCATATCATGCGTTCCGCCCCAAAATCCGGACAACACCAAGAAAGGAGGGGGTGTCCATATTCATAAAGGACACCCACACCTCAAGGTTGGTGGCAACGCACGATGCATCAGAGACCATCCAGGTGCAATTAACCATAGGCAAGACTGCTCTGCAATTTGTAGCATTTACAGGCCACCCTCTCAAACTCAGGAACCTCACATGGCCTTCCTGAAAACATTGGAGGGATAAATGTATCTCCAAACACCATCATACTAGGTGACTTCAACTACCCTAATATAGACTGGGAACACTACTCAAGCCGAACACTCTAACCCAAAGATTCCTGGAGTTCATAAACTCAAATGCCATGGAACAACTAGTCACCATCCCCACAAGAGGAGAAAACATACTTGATCTCATCATCACGAACATGGGATCAAAATGTTCAACACCGGAAGTATACCCCTCACTGGTGAGATCAGATCATAAACTAATCTCGCTGGAGGTCCTCATCCCGCCCCCACCTGAAACAAAAAAGACCACAGTGAAAACCTTCTCAAAAGCCGATTTCACACTTCTAAAAACTAGTGTGGTCTCCTTTAAGGCCCCTGAGCCAGTGGTAAACATTACTCAAACTGCTGAATCACTTACAAATGCCTTCTACCAGCACCTACAGGACTGCATGGATCAGGCAATCCCAAACAAAACTAAGACTCTCTGTACCAAAGGCAAGTGTCCAGTCTGGTGGACCCCAGCCATAAACAAGCTCTACAACAAAAGGAGGAAGCTACTACAAGCTAGAGCAAAATCCTTGAAAGGTAAGACACCTTTGATCATTATAAGTAACAAACCAAGCGCTCTGATAACATCATCCAAGGCAAATTTTGAGAGAAAAATCGCCAAGGACTCTAAAGAGAATCATAAGGCCTTCTTTAGCTATGTTAGAAACCTAGGAGGAAACTCCCAGATATGCTCAGAATTAGTTCAAAATGATGTGAAAATTACTGAACCTACACACATTGCCAACATACTGGCTGACAGGTTCAGTGCAAACTTCTCCCTCCCCTCCCTCCAAAAGGAGAGATATCTATTCCAGAGGATTGTAGCCCCCAAACATCTCCAACGCCCAGGTGAGAACTGCCCTCACTAAGGCAAAAAACACAGCATCCATGGGACCGGATGGTGTCCCCGGCTGTGTGCTTCACGAACTCAACGAGGAATTAAACCCACAGTTAGGACAGCTGTTTAATCTTAGCCTCACCTCAGGATACGTACCCAAGGAGTGGCGCACGGCAACTGTGGTCCCACTTCATAAGGGTGGTGCCTCCACAGACCCTGGAAATTACCGCCCCATTAGCTTGACAAGCCTTATCTGCAAAGCCATGGAGAAGATCATAATGGAACTCATAAATAAAGACATAGGGAACTTGCAGACTTTGGATCCAACCCAGTTTGGCTTTGTCAAAGGCATATCCTGCCTCTTAAACTTGGTTGACTTTTTCGAGATAGTCACCAAGGCCATTGATGAGGGAAAGGCAGTCCATACAGCCTACCTCGACCTGGCAAAGGCCTTCGACACAATACCCCACTCAGGTATCATCGAAAAACTCATCAGCTTGAATGTAAACCCATACATCACAAGATGGGTTGCAAACTGGCTAAGTGACAGAACCCACAGGGTCAGAGTTGCTGGAGCCATGTCAGACTCAAAGCCTGTCACAAGTGGTGTCCCACAGGGCTCAGTCCTGGGTCCACTCTTGTTCGGCATCTACTTTTCTGAAGTACAAGCAAACACAGGAGGGTTATGGCTGACAAAGTTTGCAGATGACTGCAAACTGGGCCATAGTCGAAAACACATCTGACACAGATATCCTCCAGAAGGGCCTCACAGAAATGGATAACTGGTGCCAGAGCCATGGCCTGAAGTTAAACGCCAAAAATGCATAGTCATACCCTTCGGGAAAAACAAGGTTACCCCTAGCTACCATATAGGTGGCAATCCACTGAGCACAGAAAAGTCATCAGGGATCTGGGGACCCAGGTTGACAGTAGCCTTCGCTTGACACTCATGTTGCTAAAGTAGTTAGGAAAACCTTCTATATCGCCCACCTGATCATGAAGGGATTCACATCTAGATTAAGGGAGGTCATCGTCCCCTGTACTCATCACTCATTAGACCTATGATTGAGTACAATGCCCGCTCAGAATGTATCTGACCAGACACCTGCTGCAGCTTGAAAGGCCCCAAAAGTTCCTCACCAAAAGGATAAAGGGTCTCAAAAATATGTCTTATGCTGCCCGACTGAAAGAACTCCAGCTCTATTCAGTCTCATACCGCTTGCTCAGAGGTGACCTGTGCCTGACATATAAGGCCATGTCAAACCCAGATTTGATGAATATGCTTCACCTCAAAAATCTAGATCCCTCAGAACCACAAGGGCGGAGACTTAAACCTTAACACGGTTATAAATAGAACGTGCTGGAGGGACAGATTCATCACCCAGAGACTCCTATGCTGTGGAACAAAATCCCGGTACATGTGAGGCAGAGCACCTCTCTGGCCTTGTTCAAGAGGAATCTTGACCAATGGATGGGAGATTGCAGATATACCCCAGGGATTACTTCAGTGTCACTGCTTGACAGAGGCACAGCAAAATGATAGGCATAGTTTTTATTCAAACTAAAGGGGTGGCGAAAGCCACATAACTATGGGCTAGGCTTATAAATGCCCTTGGGCAGATAGCCTAGTATGAACCTATGAACCTATGAACCTATTACTATAACTTTTGTTTTACCAAATTCTTTACTTCTAAAAAAATATGTTATTTTAAGTAGATTTCTCATATATATGGAAAAAAAAGAAAAGAAAGTTTCTGTTTTTTGTCTTACATCAGTGATGAATTTTGACCTAGATTTTCTTCAGAACAGCTCAAAGTAGGAAGCAAGGCAAGCAAAAATCTAGCATTCTGACACAACTGGAACATTATTTGTCCTCAAGCTTTCTTTAGGTGTTACTTACTTCTGTGAAAGGAAAGTGTTACATTGAAACAAAGAAAACTAAATCACAAGCACTTTAACACTTCTAATTGGCATATTACTTAGATCTGACATTCAGTTAACCCAGCAATGTACATACTAAGCAAAGTTGAGCAAATAAAATAAAATTTTTAACTTATATAGAATTCAAGTTATCAATTCTTTGTTTATAATTTAATGACATTTTCTTACAGGGAGTACTCATTTAACATTTAGAAATACACTTATAAGTTTAGTTAAATGTATTAACAGTAATACAGTAAAACTAACCATTTATATTCCTCATGATGGAAAATGTTTTAACTTAAAATATAAATACATATTTACATATGTTTTGAAGCTTAAAGTCCAATACAAACTTTTTACTTAAAGGGCAAGTCTAGTGTATCAGAAAATAAAAATCCTGCAATCAGAGAATAAAAGTCACTTGTTTTTCAAGATTTTAATTTTAGAAGCAGTTTTCTAGGACTTCAGCTGACTCACTCTCTTGGAGGATATACTGTTCCACTCCATTTCTTCAATATTATTAAAGATTTTATTCCTGCCAGCAAAAGTGGAGGCCTCCTCCAGGGTGTTAAATATTTTGGTTTCTTTAGAAATAAATAATTTGCAGGAAATGCCAAAGTGGCTCTAATGTTGTTCTTTTTAAGTTCCTTGATCAGTGGTAAACAGGATTTTCTTTTACTCATTACTGTACTAAAATAAGTATTGTCAAATCTAACCACATGTATGTGCAGCTATTTTAACAGGGACCTGCACCATCCTATTTTTAATATTTGATCTTTTTCTAAGCTGGACATAAACTTAACTGTAACTGAACTTGGTAGTGAGATTTCCTTCTTCAAATGTGCTCTCCAGGGATCTGTGTGCCTTTTCAATTACAAAAGATAAAGTTTCAGATAGTTTTAATGTTTTATGTAGCCAGATTGTTAAGGTGTTTATTATATTGTCTCCCTCATACTTTTCAGGTATACCATAAATTCTAATGTCATTTCATCTTTGTCTCTTTCCAAAATCATCAAATTTTTCTATGAGACAGCTATTTTGTTTTAAAAGAAATTCAATCTGAGACTCATCTTCAATTATTCTCCCTTCATATTCATTTAAAGCTTCTTGCATACTGCTGATTTGTGCACTCTGTTGTTTCATAGGAATTTCTAAATATTTCATCTTCTTTTTGGTCTCTTTTTAAAAACTTCCTAGTTTGGTACCCAGTTTGTCTATTTTAGGTACTACATCCTGCATACTAGGTATTAGTGACTATATGTGTTTTTAACACAAGAATCCTAACATTTCTTGAGTGACTCATGTTGAAGTCTCTCCTATCTTAACCAAGCAGCTGAAATTCTGACAGAAAAATTGCAGCTTTTGTAGAACCTGAAGGTATAAATCTTTTCTCTGACTGTTATTAAATAAAATAAGCTAACAAGTATCTCCAAATGTTAATTGATTATATTTTCTGTCAGAGAAAAAGTTTTCAGTTACAGAACTTTCACCAGTTGCTTATATCAGTTAGCCATCTTGGCCACATACCCCTGTTTATTGCTTTTTTATTGAATATTTTAGAAAATATTATCAAAATAAATAACAGATGATCCAAGAATATATTGTCTGCTTCAATTAACATGAATATAGCAGCAAGTTAAAATAGAACAGAATATTATACCAGGAATAACATACAAAAAAGTTAAGAACATAATTAGATGGCCAAATAAAATCCACTGCAACTATAACTATCACAAATTAAACTCATTGATATTATAATGACTTTAAGGACAACAAAATACACTCTTAAACTAAGGTAACATCTGCCTGAGCTAGTAGACGCTCAGGTGGATATGAATGATCTCAAAGCACTTGAAAAATGTATTGGAATTTCTCCAGTGCCCTATTCAAAATCACCCCAGTCAGTAGGGCTACTATATCAGGTCTCCCCTGAAAATAGGTCACTGGCCTAGTGATAATAATATGACCAGCAATCAGTCAATAAATTCATGCATACATATATGCATGCATACATACATACATAGGCACATACATATGTACATACATGCACACATATATATTAACTCAAAAATAAATTTAATATGGCAGTGGTCAAATAGTAAATGTATGGTGATAAAAATTAAAATATTGTGTTCCATATTTCCAGTATATGACTCTTTCCTTCACTTGCAATTGTATATGCATTTAAAATGCTGTATTATAAATTAAGTAAAATATAAATGTATATATCATGGAGAAACATCCACTGTAGAGAAATACAGAATATGATTCAAAATATAAGTATAATGACCATCATGTAGCTGGTTTTGTGCATTCTAAATTATAATTCAAAATGCTTGCTGTCAGGATAGTATACTGCTGATGACTTTAAAGTATAGATTTGTTCTGCTAATATCACATTATACATTTTGAACATGCGATAATATTTAAAAATATGGAATGTTGTTTTGATGTTTATATACATAACACAAAGGAGAGCTCTTTTAGAAGTAGTTAAATAGACATCAAAGAATATTTTCTATTGAATATAAAATATACTTTCTAAAGTGATACAATACAATGCACAGTTTCATAGGTGTCACATCATTTTACTACTTGATAAACTTTAGTCCAACGCTAAGATTCAGAAAGGCTTACTGCAAGGGGAAGCCGTAACATGGCAGTATTGCCAAACGCGGTAAGCCTTTCCAGTTCTTAGACCTCCCTATTACAGAGGTTTTACACTCATAGGGGCTTCAGTGTGGAGGATTGACTTAATGGTAAAGCTGCATGATAAAGGTAAGTGGCTGATGCTAATTAGCCATGTGTTGTCACCCTGAAAATGTCAGCAGCTTCTGATTTGCTCAGCCAAGTGAGTTAGAGAACTGTAAAATTTCACTGTTGAAGTGGTGGTGGGGGTGTGTTCTTGTGGTGTGTGTCTGCCTGAATGGTCACTAAAGGGTTGGGTAGGGAATCAAGAGTCTAGAGGTGTGTGTGTGTGTGCGTGTGCGTGTGTGTGTGTGTGTGTGTGTGTGTGTGTGTGTGTGTGTGTGTGTGTGTGTGTGTGTGTGTGTGTGTGTGTGTGTGTGTGTGTGTGTGTGTGTGTGTGTGTGTGTGTGTGTGTGTGTGTGTGTCTCTGTGTGAGGTGGGGATGTCTTGGAGGGTGTCTGGGTATGTATGTGCATCAATGAATCCATATGTGTGTGAGTCTAGGGGGACTACCTTTGTCAGTGCAATTCATGGGCTGCTAGCAAGAACACTTCCTGTGTCAAGAAGGACAGAGCTAGTGTTGGTCTTTCTCATTACAGCTAAAGCTGTTTCTGAACCACATTTTCTCACTGTCACAGTAATTGACCAGCCTGCCTTTGTCTGAATCATAGGGCAAATCTATTCAATCTGATGATTAGGTAAAAAGTCTAATTACCATAAATTGCATCCAGAGTTAATTGGTAAGATGAAATGATAGGTTTGGGGATAACAGCATTTACTTTAGCATAAAGAAATTGTAATATTTAATTTTGTGATTGGTTCAGAAGTAGTTACAAGGCATGTGGTCTAGAAGACTGTTAAGAAGCCTAGCCCAGTTTCTCCAGTGTACTGTCTGGTTAAGTCTCTTGCTAAAACTCTCACAGTATACATACATAGTCTGAGAAAATCAAATCCTTTACCACAGTGTCCAGCTCATTAACAGTTCATAGCCTTAATCCTTTGTGCTACCTGCCAGACTAAAAAAAAAAAGAAAAATTTTGAAAACTCAGAGGCCTTAATTAGATTAGAACTGATGACTCCAAACAAAAAAGGCCAGTTGTCTAAACCAGGCATTATATAAGTCTCACAGCAAATGCATATATGGGTCTACTGCTTTTGGTTGAATTACCGTGGTGGTGCAGTGGTAGCATTGTTGCCTCACAGCAAGAGGTTCTCCTGTTCGATTCTTGGCTGGAGTGCAGGGAGTGCCTTCTGTGTGGAGTCTGCATGTCCTCCCCGCTGTTGGGTGGCGTTCAAAAGACATGCGTAAATGGGCATGCCTTCGTTGAAGGTTGGACGTCGAGCTGGCACCTCAGCATTCGTGAAAAATCTACTGCCAGTCATTACTGGACCGGAGTTCTGCTGTGGCGACCCCTAACCTGGAAAAGCCGAAAGACAAACAAACATTTGGTCGAAAATTATTTCAGTCAGCCCACTTCACTGAAAGCTCATTTGATTGAAAGCTCATTTGTTCGAATTCCATTTGGTCGAAAATGGAATATAGCCCCTGCCTTACTGCAGTGTTACCCTGGAGTGAGAATATAAAGATGGGGGATGGGCACAGCCCCCCCATTTTGCAACAAGTTTTTACTGAGATTATATGTTACAATGTATTTTTAATGGACACACATGTATATAATAGTGAATACACTGCAATTATGAGAGGGGCTACACCCCCCACACCCGCCATTGTAGGGGGCTGTGCCCCCCACACACCCTCTTACTTTATATTCTCACTCCAGGGTCACACTGCAGTGGGGCAGGGGCTATATATCCCATTTTTGACCAACTGGAATTTGACCAAATGGGTTTTCAGTGAAATGCATTTCCGGTGAAGTGAACTGCCTGAAATCATTGTCGACCAAATGTAATATGTAATTCGAACTTATATATATATACCTTGATAAGGACACCATGGGAGATAATGGGAGATATGAAAATCACCCTTTAAAGATATGTAAGTGTTCCATCTCAATGGGTTTTGAATGCACAATGACATTTTACTTTTCTACATCTTTTTTAATGCAATGAAGCCAGTAATTCCAGTGTCTACTTGTTGCAGAAATTATATGACATGTTTCTCTCATTTTGTGCTTGTCAGTACAATTTTTTTTTAAATCAACCATAAAGAGGTATGAATTATATCAATATTTGAAATGTAGACTTGAGGTAGATGGTAGAAATCTAAAAATTCATCTAAAGTTTGTAATAAAGAAATCGGTTACATCAATAGCATGGGAAAATCGTGAGCCTTTATCACTTTGGACCGGAGTTCCGCTGTGGCAACCCCTAACCGGGAAAAACCAAAAAGACAAACAACAACAACTTCCCATGATTATAGTGAGTTTAGATTTAAGGAGGAACAAAATGGCAGAATGAATATCAAACAGACTTAATAAATCAAATAAGTAATTAATAGATAAATAATAGATAAAGCTCTCTTAACAAAACTGAAATATGTATGGGCTCAAAATAGAGAGATACTATTATGAGACAGATAATGAAGAAAGAGAAAAAGAAAAGACTGCAATCTACAGGTTGCCAACATTTTGACTATAGTTTATTCTAGGTAGGAAGCCAGTTTTGCCATAAGGTCATTGCTTGCCAGTGTTGGGCTTGGTTCCCCATGACTATGAATGGGTTAAGTGGATTTTGGAGAAATAAATGAATGACCGAGAAGTTAGTGTTCCCAGAACAGCTGTATTTTAGTGATAGGTAAAGTACTAACCAATCACTCACTGGACTGCTGTGGAATTCTGTTGAGACTGTACCTAAGACTTGGAGAATCGGGATGTGGTTGCGTTATGGATTAGATCAAAAGGCATAATGAAAACAATGCATTTTTTAGCTGTTCTTTGCCTCAAACCATTTGTCATGTGCTTTACGGTAAAGATAATGTTGGAGTTTTGCACATTTTCATATTCTTATGGGTCTCTTTGTATTACAGTTCAGAGGTCTAAAAGGTAAGTCTTTACTCATCTTGCAGTTACCACTTTTGTAGAGTGTCATATTTTTGCTAATGCCCTTAATTTAAACACATGATGCCAGCTTCATGCCACTGTCTCACGTGCTAAAAAGCATATTTTTTGTCTTCCAGCGATATAAAGTTCCAAAATTCTATAAAAACAGTATAAATCATTTACCTCATAAAATAAAATGTACTGCAGTGAATTGTTGTACCTACTCACTTCAGCCTGTGGGCATTACTGCTCAGGCAAGACAAATTGTTATGGTACTCAGAGATGTGAAACAATGCATACTTCCGGACTTGTAGGGGCTAAGGTCGGAATAGAGTATATATTAGCCAGAGGACTATACTTAGCAGGGTGGCCTGGAGTAGAGTGAGTCATGCAGTCAGACTTGCCATCCAAGAATGCATTGCATTTCCACCATTAATTTTCTGCTAGGAACACAGCATGCCTTCTTCAGGTTTACACAATGTTTCTGCAGCACAGTAATTATTTAATTTCCATAAACTTGATACTTGTTAGTTTACAACGCAGCAACAGCAGCTATTACACAAATGCTACTCACATACGTTCATAGGTTCATAGGTAGGTACTAGGCTATTGGTCCTAAGGCCTATATAAGCCTAGCCAAAGGTACCCTGGCTTTCGCCACCCAAGAAAATTATTTTCCTGTGCCACTGTCAAGCAGAGCCACAGAAGTGATCCCCGGGGTGAATTTTCTATCTCCCATCCAATCATCAAGATTTTTCTTGAAGAGTGCTAATGAGGAGCTTTGTTTGATATAGATAGGTAGTTTGTTCCAGAGTATGGGAAGTCTCTGGTACAGGAATCTATCCCTCCAGCATGTTCTATTTATTGTGGTGAAGAGGTTTAGGTCCCTAGAGTGTGTAGCTTGTAGGGATTGGGATTTCTTTAAGTGGAGCATGTCTAAAAGCTCTGGGTTTGACATAGCTTTGTGTGTTAGGCAGAGATTGCCTCTGAGTAGGAGATATGCAACAGAGTAAAGCTGCAGTTTTTTGAGATGGTCTGCATAGGGCATCTCTTTGAGACTGGTAATCCTCTTTGTGAGGTATTTTTGTGGCCTTTCCAGTTGTAGATGTCTTGTGAGGCACATACCAAAAGGGGCATTGTACTCTATAATGGGTCTAATGAGTGACGAGTAGAGGGGAACAATGACCTCTTTTTTCCTGGATGAGAAACCTTTTGTGATGAGGTGTGCCACATAGAAGGATTTCCTGACTACTGTGGCAATGTGATTATCAAAGGAGAGACTACTGTCCACCTGTGTCCCAAGGTCTCTTATCACACTTTCGGTGTTAAGTAGACTACCACCTATGTGGTAGTTCATGGGTACTGAGTTTTTACCAAAAGGAATGACAATGCACTTTTTGGCATTGAGCTTGAGGCCATGGCTTTGACAGCAGGCATCTGTCTCAGCAAGGCCCTTTGTAGGATGTCCACATCTTTTGGAGTTTTGATTATGGCTCCTAGTTTGCAGTCATCTGTGAACTTCATTAGCCAAAGACCTTCTGTGTTGGCCTGTACTTCAGAGAAGTAGATACCAAACAGGAGAGGACCCAGGACTGAACCCTGTGGTACTCCACTTGTCACTGGTCTGAAGCTGGATTTGGAGTCTGCTACTTTCACAGTGTGGGTTCTGTCAGTGAGCCAGTTGACAACCCATCTTGTGACATAGGGATTTATACCTAGTTTAGTGAGTTTATCTATAATTCCAGAGTGGGGGATGGTGTCAAAAGCCTTGGCGAGATCTAGATAGGCTGTGTGAACCACCTTACCCTCATCTACGGCTTTTGTGACTGCTTCAAAGAAGTCTATCAGGTTTAAGAGACATGATCTGCCTTTTACAAACCCGAACTGGGTGGGGTCCTGAGTTTGGAGATTACCAATGTCATTGTTTATAAGTTCCATGATGATACGCTCCATAGCCTTGCAGACCAGGCTCGTTAGGCTAATGGGGTGGTAGTTTCTGGGGCCTGTGGTGGCTCCCCCTTTGTGGAGTGGGCTAACTGTCACTGTGCGCCATTCAGTGGGCACATAGCCTGAGGTGAGGCTATGATTGAACATGGTACTTAGGTGGGGTGCAAGTTCGTTCTGTAGTTCATGTAGAACACAGCCTGGGATGTCATCAGGTCCCATGGATGCTGTGTTCTTGGCTTTGGATAGTGTGTTTTTTACCTGTGCAGCCGTGATTACAGGAACTTTGCATTTTTCTGGTATAGAGATGGGCCCTTTAGGGGATGACAAAGGGGTAAAGTTAACACTGAACCTATCTGCCAGGATGCTGGCAATATCCGTTGGTTCTGTATATTTAGTGCCATTGTGCTGTAACTCAGAGCAGATCTGAGTGTTGCCATTGAGATTCTTGACATAGCTATAGAATGCTTTGTGGTTGTCTTTAGAGTCAGTGCCGATTTTGTTTTCATAACTAGCTTTGGAGGATTTTATGAGAGATGTCAGCTTCTTACTGAAGCTGACCAGGGAGTTTCTCCAATCATGGGATTTTACTCTTTTTTTTGCAACAGTTTCTTTCCTCTGTTGTAGAGTTTGTTTATGGCAGAGAACCACCAGATTGGCTTCCTTTTTTTGGAGGATAGCATCTAGGTTCTGTTAGGAATTGCATGATCCATGCACACATGTAAGTGCTTATAAAGTGCATTTGTGTAGGATCCAGCAGTCATACCTCTATTGTCCGTCAGCATGGGTGTCGTGAAGTTTGCCACTTCTGTCTTAAGAAGTGTGAAGTTGGCTTTGGAGAAATGTTTTACTGTGGTTTCCCTTCTGGGGGGTGGGGGAGGGATGTGGATGTCTAGGGTGATTAGCTTATGGTTGGATCTGACCAACGAGGAATTGACCTCTGGTGTGGAGCACCGGTTGCCCATGTTGGTAATAACCAGGTCTAGGATATTGCTGCCCCTGGTGGGGTGTGGATAAGTTTATGCATGGCATTGGAATTTATGAATTCCAGAAAACGTTGAGCACAAGAGTTGGTACATGAGTAGTTTTCCCAGTTAATGGTAGGGTAGTTGAAATCGCCCATTATTAGGGTGTTAGGTTGTACCCTAATATTTTCCAGTGTATTAAGAAATGAGGAGTGGGAATCCTGGGACATGGTGGGGGATCTGTAGCAAGCTACAGTTTGGAATTGTGGTCTTGCCCAGAGTTAGTTGCACTTGGATAATCTCAGATGCATTATGCTGAGCAACTAGCCTGGAGGTGTGAATATCCTTAATGAATATGGACACGCCTCCGCCTTTAGTGTTTCGGTCCAGGTTAGGTGGCTGAAAGGTGTGGTAAGAATTATAGCCTTTTAATGCAGGGGTACTCTCTGGAGTCTTGAACCAGGTCTCTGTCACTGCACAGATGTCGATGTTCTCCATTTTAAGGAGTGCCTCAAGAGAGTGCATTCTGAGGTTTAGACTTCTAGCACTGAGTAGCAATACCCTCAGATTCTTCTTGCCTGTATCTGTTAGGGTGGTGAATTTGTCATTTGAACCTTGCCTAAAAAAGGCACTATAGGGGTGGCTAGAGACTTAGCTAGTATCCGGAATCCCAGGGGCGACAGGTGCAGGCCATCTCTGGCAAAGCATCATGGCTTGTCGATTATGTCATCCCAGGCAGACAGATACTGGATCCCCTTAGAATGACAACAGAAGCTTAGCCAATTGTTGCAGTCAATCATTTTGTCCTTGTACTGTGGTATCATTCTGGGTGATGGCAGGATGCTACTCAGGGCTAGGGTCATACCTGCCTGGGCTACAAGATCGGACAGCTCCTCTATGTCCCTTTTCATGTAGTACAAGGAGGTATGTCTCAGGTCATTCACACCAACATGGACAATGACAGAGTCATATTTGTACTTGTTGTGGAGTGCCGTGAGTGCATGCATTATGTGGCAGATCCTGGCACCCAACAGGCAGCGGACAGTAACTTTCTCCTTGTTTAGCCTAGTGAGTGGAACATCAGTGTGCCTGACTATAAAGTCACCTATGACTAGAGTGTTGGGTACGTTGTTATGCCTTATGGGCGGTGGTTGAGTGGCACACTGAGTTTGTGGACTATGTGTCATTTGAGTTGTGGGCGGTGGAGGTTGCTTGTGTTTCTGCTTTGGAGGTCTCTGTTGCTTGGGCAGGTTTTTACTGAGAGCCTCCATGCATGTAGGTGTGTGTTTTGTGTTTATATGTGTGTGTTTTGGTGGTGTAGGTTTTGAGGGACTATGTGCTGAGTGTGGTGTGGTGCAAGTGTTTACCTTCTCCTCTTGACTGTCTAGTCCAGTCTTGGGTGAAGAGAGCTTTGCTTCCAGTTTGGCTATATAAGTGCATCTCTCACAGGTTGTAGTGTTAGGTGGTAGGAGGAGAGGGTTGTCTGTGTACATGAGGCAATTACTGCATTGCCCCAAGATGCCCAGATTCATCAGGTAGACAGGAGAAAACACCGGGGGCTGACGCTTAGACATGCCTGGACAGGTGCTTATTTGTTAAGTACTAGAAACTGTTTTCCTCTAGACAGTGAGGAAAGTTGAGTGCTGTAGTAATTTGTAGCTTATTTAGTGCTTACAATAAGTTCTGAACAAGTGCTGAAACAAAAAATTGGCTAGTTCTAAGAAACAAAATTAAGTTAGAAGGCTTCCCTCCAACACTGAACAGCTTGGGGGCCTAGAAGCCTACAAATAGTCCTGGACACTGTAAATCTATATCCAGGTTAGACTACCCACAGGAAAGGCAGGAAACAAGCTTAGAAAAAGTTTTTTTGTTTTTTTTTTTAGTAAAAAGAGAGACAGGAGTAGCAGAAACTAAGCTGATTGGCCTTCTCAAATGTTCTCCCTGTACTGGGTAGAATGAGGTAATGACACTAGACTGGGAGGAGGGTCCCAGATCAAATTTACACTACAGGTGGGCAACTGCAATGCCACCAACTATAAAAACACTATACCAACAGAGAGGGAGGGTGGGAAAAAAACTGCAGAAATGTTTTTCACACCTGAAAAGAAGCAGTGAGCCTTTAAATGAAAGTTTTAAACAGCTAAAGGAGCCTCTAGAAAAAATGAGCTTAACTGCAACAAGTTATCAGAAACAAACAGCCCAACAGATGCTTAATAAAAGTGGACAATTTCCAGTTAATACCTCACACACAGTGAAACTAGCTAGACAGTACACAAAGTGCTATAAATAACAAAGAAATAAAGAACAACATATGCAAAAAACAGGATACTTAATGTTATATATTATAGTTCCGAGTTTGCTCAGTGTCCTTCCTTCGATTAGCTCAGTGTGAAATGGCAGAAACACTCACAACTTAACTTCTTAGGTAACAGAAAGTTGAAACCTGAGACAGCTTTTAAGAAAGAAATCTCAAAAGAACCAATAAGGTGCTTAGTCTAAGCTGTAGTCCAGGTGACCTCAGTCAGCCAATGACCTCAAACAATTCTCTCTCACTGAAATGCCTGATGGCTTTGGCTAAACCAAGATGTCCCTGAATATGTGCTCAGACACACAGCCTCCACAAACACTAGGCTCAAATACAAGCCTGAATATGGAAATGCTACAAATATCACCACTACTTAGAAACAAACTGCAGAAATGTTTGTCACAGCTGAAAAGCAGCAGTGAGCCTTTAAATGAAAGTTTTAAACAGCTAAAGGAGCCTCTAGAAAAAGAGTTTTAACTGCAACAAGTTATCAGAAACAAACAACCCAACAGATGCTTAATAAAAGTGGACAATTTCCAGTTAATACCTCACACACTGTGAAACTAGGTAGAAAAATACACAGTACACAAAGTGCTATAAATAACAAAGAAATAAAGAGCAAAATAAGCAAAAAACAGGATACTTAATGTTATACATTATAGTTCCGAGTTTGCTCAGTGTCCTTCCTTCAATTAGCTCAGTGTGAAATGGCAGAAACACTCACAACTTAACTTCTTAGGTAACAGAAAGTTGAAACCTGAGACAGCTTTTAAGAAAGAAATCTCAAAAGAACCAATAAGGTGCTTAGTCTAAGCTGTAGTCCAGGTGACCTCAGTCAGCCAATGACCTCAAACAATTCTCTCTCACTGAAATGCCTGATGGCTTTGGCATTTACTTTAATTAGTATTTTTGGTGGGTGCATAATGAATGAAGGATTGAAACTAATAACAAAATATAAATTAAAGGTGCAGCCAAAAGTGTTATATTTAACTATCCAGCTACTGTACTGCTACATCTCCCCCACTAAAATATGCACGTGCCCTTTAGTATACAGTTATGTAATTAAGGATGTAACTCAAACAGCTGTTTAAATTTCCCACCATAGTCACTAATAGTGTCAGAATTCTTCCTGTTGGGGAGCTGTTTTTTTTTTTTAAGTATCACATGCCATAACATCAGGTGATGTATATACCATCTTGGGATAGTTAAGAAGAAATATATTTATAGTGATTTGACTGGCAGCATCCAGTTTACTTTATGGCAGCTACATTATTATGGTCACACCCTATCCAGTCTTTAACATAGCCACTTATTAAAAATCATATAACCTTATATGTTGCATTAAAGCAGTAATGCAACATATGTTCTTATGAAAAGTAACTTGTAGCTTAAGTTGCCAAACATGTTTATACTCTTGTTACTTCTGCCTCTGTAGATATTTGTCTGGTAGTTTATTTTCTGAGTTGTAGTTAGGAATTACATTCATTTATGCAAAGTGTCTCAAACATCCCGACCCTAACTGAACATGTTGTATGAAATATAATTCAAAGAAAATGAAATCCATCATAAACATCCACAGATGATGCATTCACCTAGATTCAATCTGAATATCTGCTTGACTTTAAGATCAATAAATAATAATGTGAATATGCACCACTATGTACCACAGGTAACACAGGTTTCACAACAGGTATTGGTTATCTAACCTACTACCTCTATTAACTTCATGTTCTCCAATCATTTTATTATTACCAGCTGGTACTGATTTTAAAATAGGCAATATATTTTTTTTAATTTATTATCCTACAGGTTATTTATATCACACTTACAATGTATCATATCACTCAACTCTGACTTTGTTAATAAATCATCACAATAACCATTAACTCATCCATGGTTAGTAAATCATCACAAAACCATTAACTCATCCATGGTTAGTAAATCATCACAATAACTATTAACTTTTCCATGGTAAATACATCATCACAATAACCATTAACTCTTTCATGGTTAATAAATCATCACAATAACTATTAACTTTTCCATGGTAAATACATCATCACAATAACCATTGGTTAATAAATCATCACAATAACTATTAACTTTTCCATGGTTAATAAATCATCACAATAACCATTAACTTTTCCACGGTAAATACATCATCACAATAACCATTAACTGTTTCATGGTTAATAAATCATCACAATAACTATTAATTCTTCCTTGGTTAATAAATCATCACAATTACTATTAATTTTTCCATGGTAAATGCATCATTACAATAACCATTAACTTTTCCATGGTAAATACATCATCACAATAAACATTAACTCTTTCATGGTTAATAAATCATCACAATAACTATTAATTCTTCCTTGGTTAATAAATCATCATAATAACTATTAACTCTTCCATGGTTAATAAATCCTCACAATAACTATTAACTCTTCCATGATTAATAAATCTTCACAATAACTATTAACTAATAACCATTAACTCTTCCATGGTTAATAAATCATCACAATAACTATTAATTCCTCTATGAGCAGTACTAGAGGCTACATTCTGCACTGCAGGATTTTCAAGTCTATTTGTGCCATTTTTCTGCAGTTTTCTGTAGTTCCCTGAGAAAGGTACTTCTTGGATTACATCCAAAATATCAATGTCAGATTAGTCAGGAACTGGGTCGTCAAAATAAATAAATAAATAAAACACATTGGCACAGTATATTACTGGAGTAGTCAACATCTTATCACCCCACTAAGTATGCAGAAGCCTTTGCTGCCAAATTCTATGAACATGCAAATAGCTGCACAGACTTATATGTCCTACCCAAAGTATCTCCAATGCAAAATTTAAGTATAATCTCCTATGTTGGAATCTAAATATAAACAGACTATAAAAAAGACCCATTGTATGCAAAAATAAACCTAGCTGTCAAGATGCTAAAAATACTCTTACTAAACTAAACAGGGAATTCCACATCCGGGTCAAATTAACCATGGACAGATTTGAGGTAAAAGCCACCCAAATGAAGAATAACAGGAAAACCTTATGTAACTATGTTAGAAACTTCAGAAACAGAGCCCAGCACCATGCAGAGCTAATAGTAATAGTAAATCTACTAGCACACAAATTTATCTCTTACTTCACCACCTCTCCCCTTCTACATGTACACCCTCCCTCAATTTTCCAGAGAGCAAGTCCTCAAGACACTATCCAAGGCCAAGAGCATTAGTTCCCTGGGCCAAGTAATATGATGGGTTGCCTACTAGTCACCCTGAAGCAGGACATTTTCAGAACCCCCTACAGATGATATTTAATATCAGCCTCCAAACATGCTTTGTACCTGTTTAACAGAGGACAGCAACATTCATCCCCCTGCACAAAGGTGGGGTGTCAATGGACACAGGTAATTATAGACCCATAAGCCTCACCAGCCTTCTCTGTAAGACTATGGAAATTATCATAATGGAACTAATAAATAATGATATAAGAACACATATAATACACATATAAGAACTGGCAACTTGAGATTAATTATCTTAAAGAATGCATCAACGTTAAGAGGGTACCGAAAGGGCTAAGAAGCTACAAATTTCCAAACAATGCCACTGTGGGTTCTACACTTCATACGCAATTACTTGAACTGTTTAACAGAACTGGTCTTGAAATGCTTGATCTAATGGTTCAGGACTATCAAAATAAATGCAATGTTTTGTTGAATGACTTAAATGTTCTGAATGATGATATTGTGCAACATAGGAATTTATTGAGGCACAAAAAGAAATACGACGAAGTGTTCTCTGAAGTAGATCAACACTGTCTAAAAGTTATAGACAGAAAAATTAAAAAACTAGATAGAGACTTGCTGGAATATAGAGAGGTTAGAGCTTATCCTACAGGACTGAAACATAATGGAGTTACAGGAGTTAATTTAGAGGAATCAGAGACAAGAACTGGGAACCAGAATGTCAGAAACACACCTAATATTGAACCTTTACGTAGAAGTGAAAGGTTAGCACAGAAGGGTAACAACAACTCACCGCAGGGTTTTTTTCACCCCCAGGGCAGACCGATGGGGAGGAATTTGAGCACCCCCTTCCAACAGGGTTGGGGGAGGGTGCGCAATTAAATTTGGAGACAGATGAAGGTAATGTTTGTGACATTACACCTGTAACCTCTAACGATAGTAACATAGTAGTTTCTTTTAACAATTACAACATTTACAACTACACGGATTTAGACATCACTCCGGCCTTTTTTGAGTTATTCACTAAAGGCATGAACTACATTCCAGCTAGATCTTCTTATTTACCGCAATTATTGATTGAATTAAAACTTTTTATTAGAAATTTGAACCTCTCCCTTTACTTTAAGGGACAAAGTACAACAACTAGTAACATTACTAGGTCCAGCACATTCAACCCCCCTCTACATCCTAGTTTGAAAATTTTTGAAGAACTAATAGAAAACACATTTAGAAATAATCTGGTAAATAGGCATATTCCTTCACACAACTTCAATAAACAACTTGAAGAAGTGATGGATTTATTAAAGACACAAAAAACAAGAGTTATGAAACCAGATAAAGGGGGTGGAATGGTGCTTATGAATCAGCTGGATTATGACAACGCAATGCATAATATTCTACAAGACACTGAGACATACGAACAGGCCTCTATCAATGAACTAAATGTTGCATATGCTAATATTAAATACATTTTAAATGACCACTTGCTTCAAGGGGTAATAAATGAAGAACTATTTAACTATCTGAATGTACCACACCCAAAAACTCCCATATTATTCGGCATACCTAAAGTTCACAAAGGTATTGCCCCTTTGAAATTTAGACCCATTGTTGCAGGAGCTAAAAGCATTACAGAACCATTAGGCAAATATGTCGAACACAGTATTAAATCTGTGGTTTCCAAACTCCCATATGTTTGCAAAGATTCTTGGGAGTTCTTAGCTAGTATTCCTCCAAATATTTGTAGTAGTGACCTATTAATGATTACAATCGATGTAGTTGAATTGTTCCCAAGTATACCTCACGACATAGGACTAGATTTGGTTTTCTGACATCTTAACCCATTTAAGTAACCTTAGTAACAACCAGATAAATATACTTATTGAATTTATGGGAATAATTCTTAACAACAACTACATCTTTTTTAATGGTGAATTTTTTAGGCAAAACAAAGGGGTAGCTATGGGCTCCCCTTGTGCATCATCGTACGCAAACATTGTCTTGCACAAATGGGAGCAAATGTTTATACATTCCACCAAATGGAAAGAACAGATTATATTTTACAAACGCTATTTGGATGACATTTGCATCCTATGGCAAGGCTCTAAGGAAACTTTTCTTGAGTTTTTTGGGTACATCAACACAACCACTGATTTCTTGTCATTCACTTATGAACTTAGTACCATCTCATTGCATTATTTAGACATCCTTTTAATTAAGGACAATGAAAGTGACCACTTTCAATCAAGCATTTATAGGAAGCCTTCTTTTTCAAATACATTTTTACATTTTGAAAGCTCACATCCGGACTATACCAAAAAGGGAATAGTTAGAAGTCAACTGATTCGAGCATCTAGAATATGTAGTACAACAGTAGCTTTAACAGAAGAAGTTGCTTTCTTAACTAAAATGTTTGTAGAAAGAGGCTATCCAATACAGTTAATTAAATCTGTAACAAAAGAAGTTCTAGAGAAAAGGGACTCTCACTTCTTTCCCCTTCTTAGTAAAGGTTTACCACTTCCAATAAATAACAATAAAGGACAAAATCAAATACAGAAAAGTTTCATTTACACCTTTAGTAGTGACTCAAGGTACATAGAAAATACCCTGCAAGCTTTTTGGCCTATTCTAACTATGCAGGAACAGATTAAAGCTGATTTACCCGACACATTAACATTTGTCAGAAAATGTGACATTAACCTAAAAGGAATGTTTGAACAAAATTCTAATTTAAGACAGTTGACTAACAATGTCTCCTCTCATAGAAAGAGTGGTACATACAAATGTGGTATGTGTAAACAGTGTGATTACCTGTTGAACGCAGCGGAAGTTTCCTTGCCATCTAGAAATTGTTATAAGGACATCAGGTTACCACAACTGTAACTCAGGGGGAGTAGTATATTTAGGTTTATGCACATTCTGTCAAGGGTTCCATGTCGGAAAAACTACTAGAATGCTCAAAAAAAGAATTTACGAGCATATATACGAGATAGAAAAAAAGAAAAATACGAACGCATTTTACAAACACTCTTTAACATGCACTAATATGGCTTTAAAATTTTTTGTCCTTGAACGGGTCACAATTGACCCCAGGGGAGGTGATTGGGAAAGTTATTTAGAAACTAGGGAGTTAATTTGGCAAATTAAATTGGATGCTTCAAAAGATCCAGGTATGAACGATAGTATCAGTATTAGTAGTATACTGAAGGTAAAAAGAAATAAATTATGATGGTTTCATAACATTTAATGTGTTTCAACTTGAATATTAATATTTTATGAAACACAGTTAGAAACTTGTTTAAAAAGAAAATGTTTTTAAATGAAGTTGAATAATACTTGATCTTTTATGTATGAATTCTATTTAAATTAAGGTAAATTTATTTTATGAAATAATGAAATAATGAATTAAACAATGGAGTATTTTATATACAAACACTATACTTATGCAAACTAAATAAGTTAAGAATAGTAATGTTTTGAATACTCCATAGTATTTCGTAGATGAAGATTTTAAAACAAATACATTTCATATATGTATACATTTATATTGTGATTTTATATACTTTAAATTTCATTTTTCTTTTTTTGTTCTATTTTAATAGTATTGTGAATTTTTTGTAATATGCAGGTCCACAAGTAACATTAATTCAGTAAATAAGATGAGTTTAGTGTACAATACTTATTTAACCTCTTCACTAGAATTACACAGACAAAAATGAAGCACTATGGCACTTTAAATGTGGATGCTTATTGAATTTCAATTGAATTTTAATTGTTAAATTGGCTTATCAGTCTGTGTATTTAATCAGCATGGCCACATTCACATTTTCACCTTGAAAAAGCCTGGAACAGTCCAGGCGAAAGCGCTTGGTTAACTTGGATTCTATTTTATTTGTTGCTCTTGTCGAATAAAAGTTCTTTGTGGAAGCTACTTGGTTCAACGTTTTTCAACTACACATTACGCCTTTGCATCGTAGAACCACTGGCACTTGTCTATGTACTGTTTAGATTTGGCATCACTTTTGGAAACTAAAGCTAGTTTCCGTCAGCATTACTAATTTGGTATCCTCTTCAGTTTTTGGTTCGAACTGTTGTGTTCTTTCTTTCTGTGAGTTCATTGGACTTTTCTTACATTTTTTTTTCAAATTAACCATGGACAGATTTGAGGTAAAAGCCACCCAAATGAAGAATAACAGGAAAACCTTATGTAACTATGTTAGAAACTTCAGAAACAGAGCCCAGCACCATGCAGAGCTAATAGTAATAGTAAATCTACTAGCACACAAATTTATCTCTTACTTCACCACCTCTCCCCTTCTACATGTACACCCTCCCTCAATTTTCCAGAGAGCAAGTCCTCAAGACACTATCCAAGGCCAAGAGCATTAGTTCCCTGGGCCAAGTAATATGATGGGTTGCCTACTAGTCACCCTGAAGCAGGACATTTTCAGAACCCCCTACAGATGATATTTAATATCAGCATCCAAACATGCTTTGTACCTGTTTAACAGAGGACAGCAACATTCATCCCCCTGCACAAAGGTGGGGTGTCAATGGACACAGGTAATTATAGACCCATAAGCCTCACCAGCCTTCTCTGTAAGACTATGGAAATTATCATAATGGAACTAATAAATAATGATGCAGGCAAACTACAAACTCTCACCTCAAGTCAGCTTGGGTTCATCAAGGGCAGATCCTGCCTATTTAACCTGGATGATTTCTTCAGGTAGATGATGGAGGCAGTGGATGAAAGCAAATCAGTGCATACTACATATTATGACCTAATCAAGGTGTTCATCACCATCCCACAGTCATGTATCATGGATAAAATCTTGAAGCTAAATGTAAAGCCTTATGTAACTCATCAGATAGCTAATTGTCTCACTAAAAGAACCAATGAAATTAGGGTGGGTAGCTGTACCCCCACTAGAAGAACTGTCATTAGAGGTGTATCCCAGGGTTTGGTCCTTGTGCCACTCCTCTTCAGCATTTACTTCTCCAAGTTCACAGCAAACATTAAAGGTTTATAGGTGACAAGGTTTTCAGATGACTGCAAACTTGGCCCCATCATAAATTCCCCAGAGGATACTAAGATCCTGTATGAAAAGTTGATGACTCGAACTATTGGGAAAGATTTATATGATTTCTTTGAGTTTGAACACCCTATCATACCAACTATAAGTGGCCTACCAAAAATACATAAGGACTGTTTAAACCCACCAATACAGTGGCCAGAGGGTGGGTAACGGAACCTATTTCGATTTTTTTGGAAAGTGAACTTAAAAAGGCCTTGCCAAAAGCACATACAGTAATCAGAGACACAGCTCAGTTTCTGAGTCAATTGTTTGAAGTTATGCAGAAAAGAGAGAACTATGAAAATCTACTTTTAGTCACCACGGATGTTACTAGTTTGTTTACTTCTATTCCCAATTCTTATGGAATTGACGCAATTTGTGCTATCATGAATGAAAAGAAGATGGATGCCAATCTAATTTTTAGTCTCTTAGAGCTGGTCCTAGAGAATAATGTTTTCCCTTATGGGAATACCTACTATTGGCAGAAATGGGGGTTGCCATGGGAACCCCTTGTGCTAATAGCTATGCTAATTTAATATTAGCCCATTGGGAAAAGGAGTGGGCCTCTGATACAGATAACTATTGGATAAATAATATAATTCTCTGCAATAGGTTTGTAGATGACACCTTTATATTGTGGGAAGGAGATGAAGTCTCACTGAGAGATTTTGTGAATTATTTAATGAGTATAACTATGTTCCTGAAATTTGACATCAATTTCTCAAAAGCTGAGATAAAATTCCCTGATGTCAAGTTACAGCTGGATGCTGAAGAAGGTATTAATACAACACTATATAGGAAATCAATGTAGCGGAACCATATGATTCAAGTATGCATCCGAGGCATGTCTTTCGCAACATGGTAGAGAACCAAAGAATTCGGATCACCAAGTCATGTACGAAGGACGAAGTCTTCCTAAATGAAGAAAGAAGGTTAATAGATACTTTTGTGGAAAGAGGGTATAAGGTAAAAGAAATGATGACCAAAGCCTTAGAAGTAAAAGAGTTCCGGGTAAATAAGGGTAGACCTTCCTATTCTGCATGACAGAAAGAAAAGGAAGTCATACACAGAAATAGAGACAACCAAGGAAGGCATCTGAGATGTATGATTACATATAGCTCTGACAATGCAGCTGTATGTGAAACCATAAAGAAATACTGGCTTAGTTTAACATCAGATAGTAGAATAAAAGACATAGTTGGGGATTATCCCAACTTCGTTTTCAAGAACAAGAAAAATCTTAAGAGACTACTCTGTACCAGAAATGGGTTAGATTTGAGCAATGCAAAAAGTTTGTAATAGTGACTTATGGTATGAAGGTGCTCATAAATGTGGTTTCTGCACAATCTGTAAGGTGATTAACACTAACAACTCTTTTATCCACCCAGTAACAGGGAGAACATACAGGTTCCATGGTTTTGCAAACTGCAAGAGTAAGAATGTTATTTATATTGCTACTTGTTTATCATGTTCAGCCTTTTATATAGGCAAAATGAACAGAATGTTGAAAGAACGGAATTTAAAGCACTTATCGGACATAAGAAACAGAGGAGAAACCAATGCTCTGTATATGCATATTCATGATTATGTTAATCACTCATTTAAATTTATGGTTCTATCTACCTGTATGGAAACAGCAAGAGGAGGAGATTTGGTAAACAAAGCAGAAGTAGAGGAAGCTCGGTGTATTATGAACTCGAGAGCGCATTGCCCTCCGGGGTTGAATGGGAATGTCCCGCTTAAGCCATTTCTGAAGGAACAGTCTAAACAAAAAGAAGTAACTATTTGATTGGATGAGAAGAGGCTTACAGAGTAAATTAAAAGTGGGAGTTACCCAATTAGAATAAATGTAATGGTTGGCTGGAATGAGTTTTTAAGTTAGGATGACTCAGAGGAGTATTAGGATCTGATGAAGGCTTGATTGCTGAAAGCACTTGTCCTGTTTTTGCCAGAGTTTTTAAATTGAATAAAGATTTTTGCTTCATCTTTTTAATTGTTATTTTACTTGCTCAATGTACATTTACGGTGATACACCCTGGATTTTTCTTCTTTCCATTAGTTTTGTTTACCTTGGGCTATCTTTGGTGGTGAGTCTTTTTATGTTTCAGACAAAGTAGTAGACAGGACACAGTCATCACCACCATTTTCATAGGACGCATGGGCCTAAGTGACAGGGGACAGCAATACTACACAAGTGTAAGGGCTAAAAGAGGTAGCTGTAGTAGCTATGCACATGGATAAGAGGTTGGAAGTAGTAAGGGATCACATCTTCCAGTGTCATGGTGGACCTTCCACATTGAGAACAGTGACTGAGTATACTGTGTAACCCTGCTGTATCAGGAATGGAGGTACCCTTTTGATGAATGGCATAGCATTTCACAGGAACATATGCTGTGGCCTCAAGTGGGAGGAAGCAGTAGAAGGGAGATGCCCTTAACCCCACAGATGGCCATGGCTGTGCATTTCATTCAGTAGGTCAACAGGGGAGTGGGATGATGTGGAACTGCAGTACACAAAGTGGCTGCCCTGGTAAGTATTTCCACAGTGGAGTAAGAAAACAATCAGACATGACAGTGGGAGCTACACCTGGGGCAGAGGCACCAGCCACAAACAGAGGGCATGGTACACGCCGTCTATGTAATCTTGACTTGTGATCATGCACCACACATCTATCCCTTAGCATGGCCACATGTTAAGTGTCAGTATCTTCATGGATGTTCCAATAGAGAAAAACATGCCCAGCACTGACTTCAGCCGGTGTGTTTGCTCCAAGTCACTACATGGCATGTCACTTTATGTGTTACTGGATGTCCCACCATCTATGCAGTGCTAGCATTTCCTCACATTGTCCATGTAACACACAGAACATCTCTGACTTTTTACACATAGTGTCCATTTTTGCCTAGACCACTGACTTGGACATCCACGATTAGCACCTAGGTCAGGGAATATCTTGAAAATACTAGAATCATTTCAGTGATGGACGAATTCATGTCCTTCTCTTATCATGGATGCAAGTGCAAACAGTAGAGCTCACATTAATATTGGTGACTGCTGTGCAGCTTGGGTGGGTTACCATATACATGATGTCTGGTGCTAAGCACACAGGTTGCTGCAGGTTCATCTTACCTCTCCACCATTGATTCATCCTGGGAGATATGTACATTCCCCCCAAAGTTAGCTCACAGGCAAATGTACTGCCTCCTCCTCCTCCCCATGACATACCTCATTACTAATCATTCAGCAGTGTTCATATTACTGTCTTGTGCTATCACACACAATATGCCCAGCCTAAAAGATAGTGTACTACTAATGTTAGCCTGTGACTTAGGTGATGTTCCAACTTGCTATCATAAACACATGGACTTCTGCCACAGTGATAATTTGACTGTCTTTTGCACACATGCACACACTCACACACACACACACACACACACACACACACACACACACACACACACACACACACACACACACACACACACACACTGGTTACCTTAGTCTTCATAGGTTCATAGGTTCATAGGCTGGTACTAGGCTAACTGCCTTTGCAGGCCATTTTTATGCCTAGCCACTTACCCCATGTGAGAATCAAACTCTGTACCTTCTGTTTGTAAGGCAAACACCTTCACCATTATGCCATCCTCCCACCCCAATCTTCTTTCAGTGATTACCTCCAATATGTGATCATAGATGAAGTGAAAGATGTAATGGCCAGTGTAATATATTTTGACTTGCTGCTGTCACTCACAGGTACTTCAAGCCTCAGCTGCAGCTCTGATACTTAAAAAAAAAAACGAATGGATCTCTTCTGTAGGCAGTGCTCTGTTTTACCACTGCTCACAGATTTATCCGGTATCCTGCTAGTATTTATAAAACTACTTGCAAAAGGAAGTACATCCTTGATGATCAGAAGCCCTGTTGATCAGGATCATCTGCTCTTGTTATCACCCCTTGTAAGCAATGAGGTCAGATGATCATGGTATCCATCGTCTGGCATTTCACATTCACTCTTTTACCGAATTCCAAATTTATCCCAATCAAGGTCATACTGAGACATTGTTTATGACAGAGACAGTATCTGGAAAATGACTGAATTTATTTTCAATTTTCTTTTTTTTCAAAGCAACTGCAGATTTTGTGGGACCCTGACACAGGCATAAATGATGAGGCACATCCCCTCCCCCACAGTCTCAGGTGTATCACATACTTAACACTACCTATGGCTGTTTAAGTGTGTGATCAAATGACAGCAAGGGTCACTACTTTTATTTATAGACTGCCTTTGTGCCTATTATTCATTGTTACTTTATGGAGTGAGTGAACCTCAGATGTCTTACTGTGATCAATGGAAAATATCTAAATAGTTAAACAATGGGTACATACAGTGACACTCGCTGCAAATCCCTAAGCACATGCATCAGCACCCACACTAACATGAATATATGGACAGGCACACCTAGACACTGACAGTGACAAACACAAAGTGACAACAAACACACATGCATGCACGCACACGCGCGAGCACACACACACACACACACACACACACACACACACACACACACACACACACACACACACACAAGCACATAGGCACACACACACACACACACATAGGCACACACACACACACACACACACACACACACACACACACACACACACACACAGAGGCACACAGAGGCACACAGACACACACACACACACGCACATAGGCACACAGACACACACACACACACACACACACACACACACACACACACATAGGCACAAACACACACACACACACACACACACACACACACACACACACACACACACACACACATACTGCTTGCCCCTGAGAAGCCAGCTTGGTCAGCTGTTTACACATATAAGCTGCTTGCCAATCACCCCCAAAAATATAGGCACTTTTTATGCACATTATTGAGGCCATTAGTGTCTTTCATTTTATTTATAATTAGACAAAGGATGACGTGTTACTTTCATATTCCTATGTTGGACTTCACCATCATCACAAGCCCTATCACTGATTTTTGCTTTACACACAGATTACTTCACCCCTTCTTTGTGTGACCACCACTGACATATGATAACAAAAAAGTGAAAGAAATGTCCATATAATATATTTTCAGTTACTGTACTCATTCAAAGCAGTCTCCAAGCCCAGCTCTGATTATGCAAATAAATAATTAAGAGATCATTTGTGTGGGCAGTGTGTACAGTTGCCACTACCCACAGGTCATATTTCTGCATAGCTCTCAACTTGTTAGATCAAAATCGATGACAACCTCAAAATAAAATTGGAGACAAAGAGCCAAACTCAAGTTTAGATTTTAAATATTGCTGTTTTATATTCATTAAAATTCTCAAATAAAAGGTCTTGCATTGTAATTTGCTTTCTGAAGGACATAAAATGTGATGCATTCCTCTTAACATCTTGGCTCAAGAATTCTGGACAAAACTAGAAATAATAGGGGAGCCAATTTTTTAATTGCGTATTTCTGCAGTTCACTTAAAATGTTATTATAAAAACAAGTTTTGCACGAATGTGCATTTTTGAAGAATAGGTAGCATGAAACTCTAATGCCTGAATAACTGACAGACTGTAATATTCAGTAATTAGCAGAAAAATATTATGAAGGACCGGGTAAAACATATGAAGCAAAATCAGAAACATTCTGCAAAATCAAAGAGTCATTTAGTGTGTGCAGTCCTCAATGCTTTCACAGAAAAACACAAACTTTATGAGGAACAGAATAAAAATATGAGGTAAAATCAGGGTCATTCTGTAAAATCAGGGACGGCTGAGATGTATATGTATCTAGTGTTCTGTCAGTACTGCTAAAACTCCTTGAAAGAGAAAACTATCCAGGACGACTGGAAACATCTGCTCTTTTTAAATTTTTAGGTAAACATACAGTTTGTTCACATTGGGCAGCCAAATCTCCAGTCCTCGCCTCACATTCACTCACTTATTATCAGCTTTATGTAACAAGGTAATACTCATTTAGTAACAAGGTAATACTCATTTATTATCAGCTTTATGTAACAAGGTAATACTCATTTATTATCAGCTTTATGTAACAAGGTAATACTTATTTATTATCAGCTTTATGTAACAAGGTAATACTCATTTATTATCAGCTTTATGTAACAAGGTAATATTTACTTATTATCAGCTTTACATAACAAGGTAATACAGAACCATGTTTAAGATAACACATGTAATTGAAAAATGAACAACATTTCTAAGATTAAGTATGTAATCAAGAAAAAAAGACCTTTTTTGTTCTCCCTTCCCCTCTCAAACCAAATATACCTTTTGTGAAGCCCCCACACAGTTAAGGATGATCACGGGGCCTCCCATAGCTGTAGGTATCTTAGGTACCCTAGTATGTCTCATACAGAATGTTGATAAATGTGTTGATAAAATGTGTAGGATCTAAACAAACAAACAAAAAAATATGCACATGCTAATATGCATATCCAAAAAAATAACTAGCATTAATGGGAACATGTCAGTCGAGTGAAAGGAGTTTTATTGACTGCTGTTTCAAGAAAGGTGCTTCACAGAAAGCACTTTACCAGCAGTGGAGAATTCCATTTCTCCACTATTGTGCAATCTCAGAGTAGATATATTTAAGTTTAAAAGGTGTTGCTTTTGGTGAAATATTTTTGGAGTTTTTGTTCTTTAGGGAAAAAAGAATTCCGTCTGTCAACATGATTGCCCTTAAGTTTGCTTTTCTGAACTCCTGCATCAATACAGCATATCGTCTAGATCACATTCAGTAGTGAAAACATCTGCATAGCTTAACAGCTTGTGTGCTTGTTCTCATATGTTTTCCTTACTCTTTGGTACATGTTCAACTAGGTTGCCTATCTAAATTTAAACTGCACCTTTAACTATTGCAATTCCTTATTATCTTGTCTTACAACCTAGGCTGGGTCTAAAATAAAGGTATATTATGATCAGTGACCTACCCCACTAAACAAAATCAAATAAATAAGTCAATAATCAGATGTAACATGACCAGAGATTTTATTTAAAACTATAGCTTCAATTCAAAGGAAATGTGTGAGTGTGTGTGTAAGTATCCATCCCTTCTCAACCCCTTTTCCCATTTTGCACATGGGGTCAGGGTGTCACTTCAGCAGTGGCAATCATCTTGAGCCAAGGTTTGCACCACCAGGTGACTAGCCCTGCCATGGTGGTTCATTTGCTCTACTCACTCACACACACACACACACACACACACACACACACACACACACAACACACACTCTCACCTAAGGCCAATTTAAAGTGTCTAAGCTGCCTTCTGCATGTCTTTGGAGTGGGGAGGAAACCAGAACACCTGGAGAAAACCCACGTGACCGCAAGAAGGGCGTGCAGACACCAGACAGATGGCAACCTAGCTGAGAATCAAACCAGAGACCCTCTTACTGTGAGGCAACAATGCTAACTGCTGCACCACTGCAGTTGTGTATGTATGTATGTATGTATGTATGTATGTATGTATGTTTGTATGTATGCATATCTATATCTGTACAGAAACACATCACACTGCCGAAATCCTGAAAGATCGAATTTCATATGGCCAAGACCATATGATCAAACTTTTGGAATCTCGACATTGTGAACGGAGATCTGCATACAGCGCAAAACGTGAGATTTCCCTTTTCCTCGCTGTAGTGCAATCTCAGAGTTGGAATATTTAAGTAGCTGGGGTGTGGGGGGTGCAGGGGGGCTTGCCCCCCTGCAGAAACATTTAAATTGTTGTTTTTTTTTTTTGTTTTTTTTTTAATTTGTTTTGGAATTTTGATATTCTGAAACATCGATCATATGGTCTCGATCATATGAAATTCGATGTTTCAGAATTTTGAGATTCTGAAGTGAATCCAGCTATACATATATGTATATAAATAGAGATATATCTATACCTTTTATATATATGTATATATGGGTTCCCTTCAGAAGCTCAAAATACTGAAATCTCGAATTTCAGTATTTCGAGCCCAAGAAGCCGAATCCACATAACAGAGAAAGTTTAGAAGCACAAAATTCAAAACCTCGATTTCTGGAGGTTTTGAATTTCACGCTTCTAAACTTCCACTGTGGTCATATATTCAGGTAAGTGTGTGTGTGTGTGTGTGTGTGTGTGTGTGTGTGTGTGTGTGTGTGTGTGTGTGTGTGTGTGTGTGTGTGTGTGTGTGTGTGTGTGTGTGTGTGTGTGTGTGTGTGTGTGTGTGTGTGTGTGTGTGTGTGTGTGTGTGTGTGTGTGTGTGTGTTTTAAGGGGTTTGGATAGGGGCTGTGGTGTGTGTCAGTGTGTTTTGTTGCTGTGATGTGTGTGTGCGAGGAGAATGTAGCTTGTGTGGTGGTGTTTTGTGTGTGTTTTTATGTAGTGCGACCTCAAGAGTGAGAATATTTAAGTAGGGGGTGTGTGTGTGTGGGGGGTGCAGGGGAGCTTGGCCCCCTGCTTTCATGTAGTAGAGCGATTGTGTGTGTTTGTGTGGAGGTTGGTGTGTGTGTGTGTGTGTGTGTGTGTAGTGAAACCACAAAATTCAAAACCGATATTCGAGGTTTTGAATTTTGCGTTTTTTAGTTTTCGTTCTTATGTGGATTCGGCTTCTTGGGCTAGAGATACTGAAATTCGAGATTTCAGTATTTCGAGCTTCTGAAGTGAATCCGTGTATATATATATACATATATATATATATATATATATATATATATATATATATATATATATACATATACACATATATATATATATATATATGTATATATATATATATATATATATGTATATACACATATATATGTATATATATATATATATATATATATATATGTATATATGTATATATATATATATATATATATATATATCGACAGATAGATATAGATACATAGATATCTATGGATTTATATCATATTATCAAGTTTCAGGAACTTGAAATTCATATGGTCAAGACCATATGTTTGACTTTACAAAATCACAAATGTAAAAAAAAAAAAAATATGCTAGGTTTTTTTACAGAGGGCAAGCACCCCCTGCAACACCCACACCCCCTACAAATTATATTTATCAACTCTGAGATTGCATTATGGTGGGAAAAAGGGTAAGGCATACACTATGCTAATGACCACTGGGGCCTTTTTAAGCTTAGCCATGCAACCCAAGTGTGCTACATGAACCAAAGTAAAAGGCCTGCTTGGAAATCCAAATAAAGGACTGAAACCTGGTAAACTCCTTTATTCAAAGCGAGTATAAGGTGGCATCCAGTAACTCACAATGACTGACAATCCACAATAGCATTAACACCACAGAAATTGCATACGTGTTCAACCCTAATACAACAAGGTCTTCTTCAGAAAAACTGAAAATCATCAATAAAGTGCCTTTTATACAGAATCCATCAATTAAAACATCAATTAACCAATGAAAATCAGTCCATCATTAATAAAATAGCAGCTTTTAAAATTTTACATTAAAAGCAAGTGAAATCATCTCTAGTAATAAAAAACATGTATTGCATTCCACAAGTGTGCTACATGAGTTACTATGTCATAGGGGTTACTTAAAGGGCTGTTTGTAGTTACGGCATGATTTAATGGCTGCCTCTGTCATCCAGAGACATAACAGTCAGACCAGGGCTGTAATTCCAATTTCCTGTCCAAAACAGGGATATGGAAAGTTCTGCCTTACATGGATGGGAAACCTATTCCATTGAAAAGGGATTCTCTGAGATACATACCTGTCCCTCCAACATGTGCTATTTAAGTTGCAAGCAAAATTTTAATTCTTGGATTTAGAAGTCCTGGTGCGGTTCCTTTTGCAGATGTGGAAAAGGTCCATCATAGAGAATCCAAGGATTCCTTATGTGCCAGGCTTAAATTGCCTCTCAGCATTCTGTATGAAAGAGACTATAGAGCTAGGACCTTTAGGCGACCTGGCTAGGACACTGTATTTACTCTGTGCATTGTTTTTGTGAGGAACCTCGGTGGATATTCCAGTTGTTGCATGCGTCCGGTCAGGCATGTGTCCAGAATGGGGTGTTGTACTCAGTGATGACTCTGATGATGACTAAAGACAGTGGCACAATGACGTCCCTGGACGTAGATGCCATGGTCTACTGGCCAAGGCTCTTGCTGCCCCCATAGTGTCTTTTTTAGGCAAGGCTCAAAAGTCAAACCCTCCTTCGTAAACAGCACAATTAACAAAAAACTGGGGGTTATGCTACTCAACGGCAAGAGTTTAAATCTCAAAATGCACACGCTCGAAGCACTCCTCAGTATGGAGAACGTCAACGTCTGTGCAGTAACTGAAACCTGGTTCAAGGCTCCAGAGAGCACCCCAGCACTACTGGCCTACAACTCATACCACATGTTTCGGCCACAGAACACGGACTGAAACACAAAAGGAGGGGGTGTATCCATATTCATCAAGGATACCTACACCTCCAGGTTAGTGGCACAGCATGATACCTCTGAGATCATCCATGGGCAACTAACATTGAGCAAATCTGCAATGCAAATTGTGGCCTGCTACAGATCACCCTCCATGATCAAGGACCACCACTCCGCCTTTCATGGAGACACTGGAAAACATGAAGGTCCTACCGAACACCCTCATATTGGGTGATTTCAATTACCCTACTATTAACTGGGAAAACTACTCGAGTACAAACTCTCAGGCCCAGCGCTTCTTGGAATTCATCAACTCAAATGCCCTGGGTCAGCTGGTAAATTCCCCTACCAGAGGTGAAAACATATTGGACCTGGTCATCACCACCATGGGCGACAGGTGTTCCACACCGGAGGTCAACCCGTCACTGGTTATATCAGACCATAAACTAATCACTCTGGATGTCCACACCCCACCATCAACCCCAACTAAGGAAACCACAGTAAAAAACTTTTCTAAAGCAAACTTCACCTTACTTAAAACAGAGGAGGTAAGTTTCACAGCCGTCATGCTAAAGGATAATGCTGCCCAAAATGCAGAAACTTTTACAAATGCACTCTATGAGCACCTACAAGGATGCATGGATCGTGCCATCCCTAGCAAAACCAAGACTCACTCCTCTAAGAGAAGGAAACCAGTCTGGTGGACCCCTGCCATAAACACGATATACAATAGAAGGAGGAAACTAGTTCAGAAAAAAAGCAAATCCCAAGAAGGAAAGACGTCCGTGATCTGTATCAGTAAGAAACTAAGGTCCCTCATAAAATCATCCAAGGCTAACTTCGAAAGAAAAATAGCCAAATATTCAAAAGATAACCACAAAGCCTTCTTTAGCTATGTTAAGAATCTAAGTTGCAACACTCAGATATGCACTGAGCTAGTGCAAAATAGCACAAAATATACTGAACCTACTGATATTGCCAACATCCTGGCAGATAGATTCAATGCAAACTTCATCCCCCTCTCATCCCCAAAAGGGCCCACAACAATACCAGAAAATTGTAGTGTCCCAGACATCACTGACGCACAGGTGAAAACAGCCCTTTCAAAAGCAAAAAACACAGTGTCAATGGGGCCAGATGGTGTCCCAGACTGCGCCTTGCACGAACTACAGAACAAACTAACCCCCCACCTAAACACGCTATTCAACCTCAGCCTCTCCACAGGCTACTTGCCCAGAGAATGGCGCACAGCAACGGTCATTACGCTCCACAAAGGAGAGGCCACAACTGACTCTGGTAACTATCGCCCAATAAGCCTGACTAGCCTGGTCTGCAAGGCTATGGAGTGCATCATCATGGAACTCATTAACAAAGACATTGGGAGCCTCCAAACATTTGACCCGACCTAGTTCGGCTTTGTTAAGGGCAGATCATACCTACTAAACCTGGTTGACTTCTTTGAGACAGTCACCAAGGTCATAGACGAGGGAAAGGTGGTTCACACAGCCTACCTTGACCTCGCCAAGGCTTTCGACGCCATTACCCACTTGGGTATTACAGAAAAACTCACCAGCCTGAAAATAAACCCCTACGTCATGAGGTGGGTTGCCAACTGGCTTACAGACAAAACTCACATGGTAAGAATAGCGGACTCCAGGTCCGACTCTAAACCAGTCACAAGTGGTGTCCCACAAGACTTGGTCCTGGGACCCCTACTGTTTGGCATATACATCTCAGATGTACAGGCAAACACAGGAGGACTATGGCTAACAAAGTTCGCCAATGACTGCAAACTGGGAGCCATAACTGACTCTCCAGCTGACACGGACATCCTCCAAAAGGGCCTTACTGAGACGGACACCTGGTGTCAAAGTCATGGCCTCAAGCTAAATGCCAAAAAATGCATAGTCATCCCATTTGGGAAAAATAAAACACCCACAAATTACCACAGTAGTGGCATCCCCCTTAATACAGAAGAGGTAATAAGAGATCTGGGGACCCAGGTAGATAGTAATCTCTCCTTTGACAATCATATTGCCGAAGTGGTTAGGAAATCCTTCTATATGTCCCATCTAATTACTAAAGGGTTCACATCTAGAAACAGAGGTTATAGTGCCCCTCTACTCTTCACTCATCAGACCCATCATAGAGTACAATGCCCCATTTGGGATGTACCTCACAAGACACTTCTAACAGCTGGAAAGACCACAAAAGTACCTCACCAAGAGGATTACTGGCCTCAAAAATATGTCCTATGCAGCCCGACTGAAAAATCTCTGGCTGTACTCAGTGGCATATTGCTTACTCAGAGGTGATCTCTGCCTGACATGCTCCACCTAAAGAAATCCAAGTCACTGCGAGCCACACACTCTAGTGAGCTAAACCTCGCCACAACAATAAATAGAACACGCTGGAGGGATAGATTCCTATCACAGAGACTCCCCGTGCTTTGGAACAAAATTCCTAACTTCATTAGGCAGAGCCCCTCACTAACACTCTTGAAGAGAAACCTTGACAAGTGGATGGGTAACAGAAAATACACCCCTGGGATCACTTCATTGGCTCTGCTTGACAGAGGCTCAGTTAATTAATCAATGGGGCAGTGAAAGCCAACGCACTATGGCTAGGCTTATAAATGTTCTGGGGCAGATAGCCTAGTACCTACCTATGAACCTATAAGTTGAATGACATAGAATGATTTTTTTACAACCTTAAACACATGTTGGTCGAAAGCTATGTTGCTACCTGGATAATTTCCCAAGTCCTTGACTACTGTACCTACTTTTAGGGGTGTTTCATCAATGAGGTAATTCCTCTCAGTGGCTGACTTCCCAAAAGGTACTATTATGCATTTCTCCTTTGAGCTTTAAGCTATGACTTTCGCACAAGTCTTTTTTATGTGTTAGGCCTTCCTGTAAAATGTTAGTATCTTGGGGGGTTTCTGTGATTGCTCCCAGCTTGTAATCATCTGGAAACTTGATAAGCAAGAGGCCTTTGACATTGATCTTAACTTCCAAAAAATAGATGTCAATGAGCACCAGACTAGAACAGAGCCCTGGGGGACTCCACTGGTGACCAGCCCCTTTGTGGAGGTAGTCTCTCCAATTCAACTTCCTGGGTCCTGTCTATGACCCAGTGAGAGTCTGCACAAAACCAACCAATAAACTCTACCAAGGTGCAAAAAAAATGGAGCATAGAGTGGACCACAGTTAGAAGGTTTTATTCAAATCCACATATACACGAAAACGGACCAAATAACTTGCAATACACATAAAACATGAACGCCTTCACCACAATACCAAGCATTTTCATCTCTTTTAACATAGACTTCATCAGATGACCAGTGTATTCAATACCACCTATTATTTATGTAAAATCAAGTAATTAGATAATTAAAAAGACTATAAGGAGCTTTAAGGTTTTTGGATGATATAGTTCTTTTTTGGACAGCAGGAATAGAGAAATTTGAAGAATTTATGACATATATGAGTAGTACAACTAACTTTTTGAAGTTTACATATAAAATTTCTGATACCAGTTTGCAATATTTGGACATAGAAGTATATAAGGTGGGGACAAAATTTGAAACTAAGATATTTAGGAAACCTACTTTCTGTAACTCATTTTTACACTTTAAGAGCGCACATCCCATGCATTGCAAGAAAAATATAGTAAAGGGGCAATTTGTAAGGGGATGTCGCATGACTAGTTCTGATAACGATTTTTTAACAGAGTGTGAGTTACTGGAAAAGATGTTTCTCGAGAGAGGCTACCCTCTGAATTTTATTAAGCAAATGAGGGGTGAAGTAGAAAAAGGAAGAAGTAGTAAATTTAAACCCATTCAAAAATGTAAGGAATTTAATAAGGAGATTAAAAATAATAAGGAAAACAATGGGGACAAATTTCAACAGGTTTTAATACTAGAATACAATATTTTAAATAGTAATATTAAAAAAAATTCCTAAAGAAATGGGAGAGGTTTGTTTCCCTTTCAGATTTACAGAACATATCAAAGATTCCACAGAAACTGGTGTACAAGAACTCACAGTGTATCGGAACTATTTTAGAAAATAAATATAAAGTTAACTCCAGTAGGAATATAATAGGTACATATGAATGTGGTCATTGTAACCAATGCACATATATCTTGAATACAGATAGATATTACCTTGAAAGCAGGAATAAATGGATTAATAGTTCTGATTACTACAACTGTGAATCTAAGGGAATTATTTATTTGGCCACATGTAGAGTATGTAGGTCCTTCTATGTCGGAAAGACGGAGACAATGTTGAAAAGAAGGATCTACAGACATATTTATGAAATATCAGTGGAAAAGGATACTAATGCCCTTTTCAGACATACTAAAGTATGCCTTGACTCTAAATTCAGCTTTATGGTTTTGGAACAAATCAAAAATGACATCGGGGGGGCCCATGGGAGGAAAAGATAGAATTTAGAGAGTTATGGTGGCAAGTAACTTTGGAAGCTGGAAACCCCCTGGTTTGAATGATTACATTTCCATTCTTCCATTATTAAAATTAAGGTCTGCTAAGCTTTGACAGGCCAGGACCTGTAAATAACAAAAATAGCCACTAGATGGCATGACTCTCCCACTGTTATAAATATACTCTGCACTATTTAGTTATTTTTAAAACATTTATATGTGGTTTTACAATATATTAATGTAAATTATTTATTAGATTTCATAGATATTTTAAATGAACAAATACATGCATTAATATTAAGGTTCTATCTATTTTAACATTTTAAATTTTTATTATAAAAGGTGTTTGAAATTACTATTCAATTTTCTTAAGCTGTGAAATCATTGGTGGTTTCAAATGAAAAGTCAGCTCCTTATAGGCTTTTTAATTATCTAATTACTTGATTTTACATAAATAATAGGTGGTATTGAATACACTGGTCATCTGATGAAGTCTATGTTAAAAGAGACGAAAACGCTTGGTATTGTGGTGAAGGCGTTCATGTTTTATGTGTATTGCAGGTTATTTGGTCCGTTTTCGTGTATATGTGGATTTGAATAAAACTTTCTAACTGTGGTCCACTCTACGCTCCATTTTTTTTTGTTTTGCACCTTGGTAGAGTTTATTATACTGAATGCCTTAGCTAAGTCAAGGTAGGAAGTATGCACCATTTTACCCTCATCCATTACATTAGTGACTTTCTCAAATAAGTCCAAAATGGTTCAGAAGGAGTGACTTGCCTTTGACAAAACAAAACTTGGTTGGGTCCAGTGATTGAAGATTTCCTATGTCATTTAATCATTTCCATGATGATTCTTTCCAGGGCTTTGCATGTGAGACTAGTCAAACTAATGGGTCTGTAGTTCCTGCGATCCACTGATGACCCATCATTGTGCAGCAGGATGACCATTACAGTCTTCCATTCATGTAGCATGAAGCCTGTGCAGAAGCTATGGTTGAATACTGACACCAATGACCCTGATATGTGATATTTCAGGCTATTTAGGAGGCATCCAAGAATGTTATTGGGTGATATTGAATCTCTAATTATCTAAGACCTGCACCCTACTGATATTTGGAAGGATTATAGATGGTGTTTCCTGGGGGGCAGATGCGGGTGAGTGGAGGGTAAAGTTTGAGCTGACTTTGTCAGCCAGAAGATTTGCAATATCTTCTGGTTCTGTGAATGTGGCACCATTTGCCAACAGTTCAGGACACCATTGTGTGCTACTTTTGAGATTTCGGACATAGCTAAAGAAGGCTTTATGGTTGTCCTTGACCTGTCTGTAAGCCAGCTGGTTATCCAGAGAGTTACAAAGGGTTTATGCCTAATTCTGTGAATTTGTTTACAATGCCTGAGTGGGATATTATATTAATTGCGTTACTTAGGTCAAGGTAGGTAGTATCTTTACCTACAAATTTGCTTTGTTGGATGTAATTAGTCCTCTCAGTTGTCAATTTAGTTTGATGACAGAGTTTTTATATATTTTGGTGTTAAAACACTTCCTAATTTTAGCTATGACTTTTTTCTTTTGTTAACAACCTGCTTAATTTTGGATTCCACCAAGATAGTTTTTTTTTTTTTTTTTTTTTTTTTTTTTTTAGTTAACTTTGGGCATACTTTTGGTAAGCGAAGCAGCCTCTATGCAATCATTGGTAATGCTATAGTGAGCTTCTGTCAATAATTCTACATAGGCTGTTGTGTTATCTGGATTTGAAGGGACTTGAAATTTTGACAGGTTATCACTTAATCAAAGGTAGTTTGCCTTTCAGTAGTTTCTGTTACAGGGTTTGCTGGGGTTACAGAACTGATTCTTATTTTTAAGTGGATTGCTTTGAGGTCTGACCTTACCAGACAGGACATGGCAGTACAGCAGGGGGGTGTTGCAGTGTTCTCCCATAATTTTGGATACCTGGTCTAATATGTTTGCACCTGTAGAAGACCTATGTACTAAATGGTCCAGGGTGTTTGTGTTTACAGTCTAGGAATCTCTGTGACTTCAAATTTGGGGTCATGTAGGATTCCCAGTTTATAGATGATGATTAAAGCACCCTAAGAGTATAGTATATGGTTGAATGATATGTGTCTACAGTAGGTCTAAGTATGAGCTATGGGTTTCATGGGACATAGAGGGTGACCTATAACTTGGTAGGCTATAGTATGGGACTTTGTCTACAGTAATCTGGACGTAGAGGAACTCCAGTGCATCATCCTGTTTAACCAACCTAGAGGTATGCTTGTTAATGATGTAGATTAAGACACCTCCACCTTTAGTCCCTGTCTGCGCAGTTGCTTGTCTAAATTTGTGGAAGTCATTGAAGCCTTGCCTGCTGGGGTACTCTTTATACTTTTAAACCCTGTCTTGGCATATATGTTTGTCTGTGTGTGTGTGTGGGTGTGTGTGTGTGTGTGTGTGTGTGTGTGTGTGTGTGTGTGTGTGTGTGTGTGTCTGTGTCTGTGTGTGTGTACTGGAGTATACCAAATCGACATTTGCATAATCTCAGAGCATGCAAACACTAAAACACTGTTTTTTTTTTCAAATGGAGTAATTCTCACCTGAACCCCCAACACCTCCTTCCCCTTGTTGATCTTGCACAACTTTTTAGCATCTGTTTTGTCAACCAAAGTGTGTTGAACATGCACAATGCCAACACCTGTTTGACTGACACAATTTGGCCAAAAGAAACAGATGGTCGACGTGTGCATGAGATCGATAATCCCCAAGTAGTGAAATATTCCCTTTCACCAGTGATTGTGTGATCTCGGAATTAGTATATATAATTATCAGGGGGGTGGGGGCACAGGATCTGTCTATGTTCTGTGTTTTAACATTGTCCCATCTTACTCAAGTCCCAGAGAGGAAGAATAAGCAAAGTAACACATTTTCTCTATGTTCACTCGATGCACACAAGTATGAGTTAACACTGTATAAATTATTCATCATCAAAAATCATAACTCAGAAAACATTAAAAAGCCAAAAAAAATCATTACCCTCCCAACTTACACATACTAGCTGTATGGCTGACATACACCAGAGAAAGTGAAAAAAAACACATCTTAACATAATAAATCTGGACAAAGCCTAAAATAATGAGGGGAGACAAAGGCCCAAAAACAGGGACAGATTTATAAACTCAGAAAGTTAATACGATAACATGATCTGTGTTAACATGCATTTTTCAAGAAATACAAAGTCTAAAACTCAAATGTATGCCATTATTAAGTGACTTCAATCCTCAGTGATTAGCCAGAAGACCACAATTTTGGGAGGAACAGTCCTAAAATATGATGCAAAAGTCTTGGGGGGTATGAATGGACTGTGCCCACCACATACAAAAACACGTAGACACACACACACACACACACACACACACACACACGCACATATAGACATAAATGTTATCGTATTAACTTTCTGAGTTTATAAATCTGTCCCTGTTTTTGGGCCTTTGTCTCCCCCCATTATTTTAGGCTTTGTCCAGATTTATTATGTTAAGATGTGTTTTTTTTTCACTTTCTCTGGTGTATGTCAGCCATACAGCTAGTATGTATAAGTTGGGAGGGTAATGATTTTTTTTGGCTTTTTAATGTTTTCTGAGTTATGATTTTTGATGATGAATAATTTATACAGTGTGCATCGAGTGAACATAGAGAAAATGTGTTACTTTGCTTATTCTTCCTCTCTGGGACTTGAGTAAGATGGGAGGAGGTGTTGCTTATGCAGATATTAGTGTGCAGATGCCAAATCTGATATGTCTACATACATCTAGCCATGATGCACTTTTCCATAATGTTTAAGCAGCAGTAAACATCTTGTAAACGTTTTTGCTGGCCTAGCATGTTGCTATTCGTATATGCGAAACAGATGCACATAAAGTAAGACATAATATATACCACCAGAGGTTTTCCTCTATTTCAGTAACACTGTTGAAGAAAATCAGGGGAGTCACGGCACTAAAGCATGGTAATACACACAAATGCAAAATTAGTGGTTAGGAAAAGTGGGCAACTGTTCTCATGGATAAACTTGAATCTTTCAGCAATCAAGTAGAAAGTGCCCAGATCAGGAATTAAAATAGAAAACAGAACAATAGGTTATTGGCAAGAGCTGGCCTTGAGCTAAGAGGGATGTTCCCAAGCAAGGAGGGGAATATTTTTATCCTAGTTATAAGTGATGTATACTGTGATTTGTTTTCTTTACACTGTGTTTTACTTGTGTTTTGCATTTAACTGCATATTAAAGCTTGGAAAGAGACCACAGCGGTGTCTGTTGTGAGTCAGACAGAAATTAGAACAGGTCAATTAAGGAGTCATGCAGAAGTCAGAACAGGTCAGTTAAGGTTAGTCATCTGTGAAATGAGAGAGTGGAGCTAGGAAATAAACTTTCTGTTTAAGGAGTGAAATAAAACATTTCAAAGCTTTACTGGAAGAGCTCACCCAGACTCTTTCACAGCTTGCTGTGAGGGAAAGGTTAGTTTGCTTTTGATTTATTGTATTTTTTATTACTTTATTGTTTTTTTTTCTACTTTGTATACTGTGATTTGTTTTCTTTGCACTGTGTTTTACTTGTATTCCACTTTTAATTGCATATTAAAATTTGGAAAGCGACTACAGCTGTGTCTTTTTTGAGTCAGACAGAACTTTTTCCCACCATCCTACCCTGTTACTGTTGTATTCTTAACTACAACTGTCTTTCTAGTTGCCTGCCCCTTATGTTAATTTCACCACATACCTCCTTCCCTCTCCCTTTCACTGGCTGGTTTGAGTAAGCACAAAATTATCATTTTGTGAAATCACTCTCCTTCAACTATTTAAATTTATTGGCCATCCCACTGTATTCCATAGTACCAGAAAACAAAAGTGCCCACCCCCTTTCAATCTATCTTGCTTTTTTAAAATTAGTGGCTCTCCACTAAGCCAGCTAAAACTTAAGCTACCCACTTTCGTATCTAACTTCTTAGTACGCACTGCAGCGTTTAGGGTATTAACCTATTTTTTTTTCATCTTACCTTTAAACATCTATTGCAAGACCACCAGTTATTGGAGTGCCCACATTCAAACTCTCAGTAGCCATCTAGGGATTAGTCCTTCTGGTTTTTCCTGGTGAGAAAAGAAGCACAGGGACATTATTTCCTGGAGACTGCTGATCACCAGAAAGCCTAATAACTGTTTTATAGGTGACAGCTTGGAATTTGTGCTTATATTCTGTTCCTGGTGAGAGAAGGAGCAGAGTGCATAGATTCCTGACTGTGTTTGGTTGGACAATGAGTGCCTGTGCTTATCAAAGCCTACAGAACCTTGCATCATCTGTGACAAGACTGTGGATCACCAAACAGGCTGTGGCCTACTACTTATCTTGGGACTGGTGCTAAAATTTGGCTTTGGGTGAAAGAAGAAGCAAAGGACCATTGTATCCCAGCAGAGTGAAGCTGTGCTGAGACTAGCACTAGTAGTAGAAAGGCAGTAGTCATTCATGCGACTCCTCTATTTTCATCATCCTTGACAAGCTAATTCTTTGTTTTCAGTAAGTACTGCTTGATTTGTTTCTAACTTCAGAATATCTGCCTAAATACTTCATCCTTAAATTTGCAGGGTCTACATATTACCTTCCCCTCAAGTGTTTGGTAGTGGTCTGTACAGACTCAGACACCGTGAGTGACATTTTTCCTGCAAAAGCACAACTGAAATTTCTCCAATACCTAGCTGCACACAGGACAACTAGTTTTTAGTGACAAGCACTGTCCCCAACTGCCAACTGGATACTTCTGACATTGACTGATATTCTCACTCCAACTGTCTAATCAATAAAAAAGGGTCTGTTGCCATGGATATGAACTTTCCCACTGTCTCCATTATCAGCTTGGTGGATATGGACATCCTGAGGCAATGTAGAAATTGCCTCATGTTTACTGACAACCAGTTAATTCTAAAACAAACTGATATGGTATTTGAAAGATGAATTTACACAATGTCACTGGAAGCAAAGCTCTCACATAAAAGTACTTCTAATGTCAATAAAGTTGTCAGTAGTACACACACTGCACCCATCACACACAACTCAAAGCAGACATATCGACCCACATATGCTGAGGCACTTAAATGTAACCTTCCTAAACCACAAAGACCTCCTAGATGAAGTACACATTACAAATACCCTCAGCAACCCCAAATGCATGCTTCAAAACAACACCCACATCAACACATAGAGCTACATCTCATGGAGCCTCTATCTCTAAGCCTATAATCCAAGCCATCACACAATCCAACATTCTAGTTATTGGAGACTCCATCATGAGACACACTGATGTCCCTCTCACCAGGCTGAGTAAGGAGAAAGTCACAGTCACCTGCTTATCAGGGGCTAGGATCCCCCACATTACACATGCACTCAAGTCATTGGACCACAAGTACCAATATGGCTCAGTCATAGTCTATGTGGGAGTAAATGACCTGAGACATACCTCCCTAGACTACATGAAGAGAGACATCATAGAGCTTTCGGAATATGTGTCTCAGGCTAGTATGAGCCTAGTACTAAGCAGCATTTTACTTTCTCCAAGGATGATGCCACAATATGAACAAAATATGATTGACTTTAATAATTGGATGAGTTTCTGATGTCTTTCTAAGGGGTGCAATATTTGTCAGCATGGAAGGAGATGGTCAACAGACCATGCTACTTTGCCAGGGATGGTGTGCAACACCCCCTCTAGGCTTTCAAATATTAGCTAAAACATTGTCTTCCCCCATAGTGCCTTTTTTAGGCAATGCCCAACTGAATAACTGAATAATGCACTCACTCAGGTCCCTCAACAACAGGTACAAATATGACTGTCATTGTACATGTGGGTGTGAATGACCTGAGATGTACCTCTCTGGACTACATGAAAAGAGACATGGAGGAGCTCTCAGTTTATGTATCCTAGATGGGTACGACCCTAGCCCTGAGCAGCCTCCTACCATCACCTAGAATGATACCACAGTACAAGCAGAAAATGATTTATTTAAACAATTGGCTACGTTTTTGGTGTCATTCTAAGGGGATCCAGTATCTGTCTGCCTGGGATGACATGACTGACAGACCTAGATGTTTTGCCAGAGATGGCCTGCATCTGTCACCCCTGGGCTTCTGGATACTGACCAAGGCTTTTGCCACCACTATTGTGCCTTTTTTAGGGGGTGTTCCAAACACCAAATTACCACCGTAACCGCTACAAACAAATGCAATCTTAGGGTCATGCTGCTCAATGCTAGAAGTCTAAATCTCAAAATGCACTCACTCAAAGCACTCCTTAAAATGGAGAACATCGACATTTGTGCTGTAACAGAGACCTGGTTCAAGGCAGCAGATAGCACCCCTGCACTACCAGGATATAACTCATTCCATACCTTTCGGCCCCAGAACTTGGACCGAAGCTCCAAAGGCAGTGGTGTTTCCATATTCATAAAGGATGCACACACCTCCAGACTGGTAGCCCAACATCACACATCAGAGATACTTCAGGTGCAGCTATTATTGGGTAAGACTGCGATTCAGGTTGCAATCTACTATATGTCCCCAACCATGACCCAAGACTCACACTCCATGTTCCTAACCACCCTGGAAAATATTAAGGTCCAACCTAATACTCATACTGGATGACCTCAACTACCCCTCCATTAACTGGGAAAACTACTCATGTACCAATACACTTGCCCAACATTTCCTGGAATTCATTTATTCCAGTGCCCTGGACTAGATCATTCTTACCCCCACTAGAAGTAGCAACATCCTTGACCTGGTCATTACTAACATGGGTGACCATTGCTCTGCACCAGTAGTCAACTCCTCCCTGGTTAGATTTGACCACAAATTAATCACCCTGGAAATCCACAACCCCCCCCCCCACACACACACACACACACACACAAAGATAACCACCATGAAAAACTTATCCAAAGCTAAATTTAGGCTTCTAAAAACAGAGGTGGCTAACTTCATAGCACCCATGCAATTGGAGAACAGCTGCATGACCGCTGAATCATACACTAATGTCCTGTATGAACACATCCACAAATGCATGGATCTTGCCATACCCAATAGAACCAAGATGCTCTCCTCCAAAAAAAGGAAGCCAATCCGGTGGTTCTTTTCCATAAACTAGCTCTACAACAGAAGGAGGAAACTGACGAGAAAAAAGGTGAAGTCCCAAGACTGGAAAAACTCCCTTATCAGCCTAAACAAAAAGTTGAGATTCCTCATCAAATCCTCTAAAGCTAGCTATGAAAACAGAATTGCAGCAGATAGTAAAGACAACCACAAGGCCTTCTATAGTTATGTAAAGAATCTCCACGGTAATACCCAGATTTGCTCGGAGCTGTTGCACAATGGCACCTCTTATACTGAGCCAACAGATATTGCCAATATACTGACCAACAGATTCTGTACCAACTTTATCCCTCTCTCCCCCACCAAAGGACCAATCACGATATTAGTAGATTGCCAGGCACCCAGTATTACTGCTGCACAGGTTAAAACAGCACTATCCAAGGCCAAGAATACAGCTTCTATGGGACCTGACAATATCCCTGTCTATGTTCTATATGAACTACAGAGTGAACTGTTCAATCACAGCCTCACCTCAGGCTTTGTCCCTACCAAATGGCGCACTGCTACAGTCATCCCTCTCCAGAAAGGAGGAGCGACTACAGACCCTGGGAACTATCGCCCCATTAGCCTGACAAGTCTGATATGCAAAGCTATGGAATGCATCATCATTGACCTAATAAACAAAGATATAGGGAACCTTCAAACTCTGGATCCCACACAATTTGGTTTTGTGAAGGTTAGATCACACCTACTCAACCTGGTTGACTTCTTTGAGTCAGTCACCAGAGCTGTGGATGAAAGCAAGGCAGCTCATACAGCCTACCTTGATCTGGCCAAGGCCTTTGTTACCATAGCCCACTCAGGAATCATAGAAAAACTCACTAAGCTAGGCATCAACCCCTATATCACTAGGTGGGTTGCAAACTGGCTCACAGATAGAACCCACAGTGTGAAAGTAGCTGACTCCAAGTCAGACTGTCAACCAGTCATTAGTGGAGTCCCACAGGGTTTGGTCCTGGGTCCTCTCCTGTTTGGTATCTACATCTCTGAAGTCCAGGTCAACTCAAAGGGACTCTGGCTGACAAAGTTCACAGATGATTGCAAGTTGGGAGCCATAATTAACTTCCCAAGTGATGTTGACATCCTACAGAAAGGCCTCACTGAGACCAATGACTGGTGTCAGAGCCATGGCCATAAGCTCAATGCCAAAAAAGTGTTGTCATCCCCTTTGGGAAAAACCCGGTTCCCGTGAATTACCACATCGATGGTAGTCCACTGAACACAGAAGGTGTCATAAGAGATCTGGGAACACAGGTTGACAGCAACCTCTGTTTTGACCACCACATTGCCACTGTGGTCAGAAAGTCCTTCTATGTGGCACATCTCATTACTAAAGGTTTTGCATCCAGGAAGAAAGAGGTCATTGTCTCCCTCTACTCTTCCCTCATTAGGCCAATCATCGAGTACAATGCCCCATTTGGCATGTACTTCACTAGACACCTACATCAACTGGAGAGGCCACAAAAATACCTCACAAAGAGGATCCTAGGCCTTAAGCACTTGTTCTATGTGGACAGACTCAAAAAAAAACAACTATTCTCTTTCTCATATCGCCTACTTAGAGGTGATGTCTGCTTGACTTACAAAGCCATATCTGACCCAGCTCTGTTAGAAATGCTACATCTAAAGAAATCCCAATCCCTCCACACCACACCCTCCAGAGACCTCAACCTAATTACTGCAATCAACAGAACCAGCTGGAGGGACAGGTTCATAACTCAGAGCCTGCCCATGCTATGGAACAGACTTCCCATACATGTCAAGCGGAGTGCCTGACTGGCCGTCTTCAAGAGAAATCTTGAAGAGTGGATGGGAAATAGAAAATTCACCCCGAGGATCACTCCAGTGGCTCTACTTTACAGAGACATTGGGAATGAAGGTCGGGTGTCACGATGCCAGGGTAATCCTATGGGTTAGGCTTGTAAAGGCTCCAGGGTCATTAGCCGAGTACACACCTATGAACCTATGAAAGTACTTCTAACATAGCAAATCAAAACCAATAAAATCTAAAGGTATTACTGCTCAGTATGAATCTAAACAAAAAACTCCACTTTCTAGAAACTCTCTTCACCCTAGAGAATGCTGACGTCTGTGCGGTCACTGAGACATAGTTCAAGGTTATAACGCCTTTCACACATTTTGACCAGCTACTTCACAGACAGGGTCTAAAGGTGGAGGTGTCAATATTTACATCAAAAATAAATATACTTCAAGGTAGGTCAAACAGGACAATGCACTTAAGCTTCTCCATGTTCAAATCACCATATACAAAATCCAGTACCACTTCCTTGCAAACTATAGGCCCCCATATATGACCCAGAAAACCCATACCATGTATTTAAACTCATTAGAAATACTAACCATCCAACCCAATACCATATTCATGGGTGACTTTAATTATCCCACTATTGACTGGGAATCCTATACAACACCAAATGTACAGGCACAGAGATTCCTGGATTTTGTAAACACAAACTCCCTGGACCAGATAGTCAATACACCAACCTGGGTACAACCATACTAGATCTGGTCTTCACTAATATGGGAGAGTGCTGCATACCCCCTACCGTAATGTCTTCCATGGTAAGGTCACACCACAAAATGGTATCCTTTGAAGTAAAAACATGGAATATTCAGAAACTACTCTAAGGCTATCCTCCTGCTATTAAAAGATAACCTAGCAAAATTTCAAGCCCCCATAAACCCTGAGAATATTGTTGCCTACACAGAACTGTCCACAGAAAACTTATACAAGCATGTTTATAGCTGCATAGAGGCAGTTTTACCCACTAGGAAGAAGTACAGTACTAACTCAAAAAACAAGCCACCCTGGTGGAATCACAAAATCAATAGGCTGTATAACAGGAGGAAGAAAATCATGGCAACAATTAGCACCCAGCAGGAGAAAGGCACTCTCATTAAACTAAACAAACAACTCAAAGGACATATAATGGCTATAACCGCTAAATTTGAGCTAAGTTTGGCCTCTCAGGCCAAGGACAGCCACAAAGCATTCTTTAACTATGTCTGCAATCTCAAAGGCAATGCACAATTGTGTGCAGAGCTCATTGTAAATGGAGCCACTTATAGTAAACCTCTTAGCTGATAAATTCAGCTCCAACTTTACCCCTCTCTCCCCTTCAACCTTCCCTCAGGAAATACCGTCAAATATAACTCCCCCGACTATCACTAGGGAAGAGGTCCTTAATGTTCTCTCTAAGGCCAAGAACACTGCATCAATGGGCCCATACAATATCCCAGGATGTCTTCTAAATAGCATGAAACATGACATCTGGAATTACTATTTAACTGTAGCTTCCAAACAGGCTTCATGCTTCATGAATGGAGAACAGCAACAGTCATCCCTCTGCACAAAGGTGGGTCATCTACAGATCCTGGAAACTACAGACCCATAAGTCTCACAATTCTTATATGTAAAGTCTGGAAAGAATTATCATGGAAATGATCAATAGCAATATAGTAAACCTCCAGACATTAAACCCAACCCAGTTTGGTTTCTTCAAGGGCAGATCATACCTACTTAACCTAGTGGGCTTCTTTGAGAAGGTAACCAAAGCAATGGATGCGGGGAAAATGGTTTACCCTGACTACTTTGACCTGGCCAAGGCATTTGACACAATACCCCACTCAGGCATTGTTGACAAACTCAAGATGTTAGTTACAAACTCGTATGTCAGCCAGTGGATAGCCAACTGACTCACAAACAGGACCCAGGAAGTTAGAATTGGGGAGTCCAATTCTACAAAAAGGCATGTCAAAAGTGGAATCCCTCAGGGATCAGTCCTTGGACTGATCCTTTTTGGCATTTACTTCTCTAATTCCCCATAGTGCCTTTTTTAGGCAAGGCTCAAAAGTCAAACCCACCTCCGTAAACAGCACAATTAAAAAAAAACCTGAGGGTTATGCTACTCAACGCCAGGAGTTTAAATCTCAAAATGCACGTGCTCGAAGCACTCCTCAGTATGGAGAACGTCGACATCTGTGCAGTAACTGAAACCTGGTTCAAGGCCCCAGAGAGCACCCCAGCACTACCGGGCTACAACTCATACCACACGTTTCGGCCACAGAACACGGACCAAAACACAAAAGGAGGGGGTGTATCCATATTCATCAAGGATACCAACACCTCCAGGTTAGTGGCGCAGCATGATACCTCTGAGATCATCCATGTGCAACTAACATCGGGCAAATCTGCAATGCAAATTGTGGCCTGCTACAGATCACCCTCCATGACCAAGGACCACCACTCCACCTTTCTGGAGACACTGGAAAACATGAAGGTCCTACCAAACACCCTGATATTGGGCGATTTCAATTACCCTACCATTCACTGGGAAAACTACTCGAGTACAAATTCCCAGGCCCAGCGCTTCCTGGAATTCATCAACTCAAATGTCCTGGATCAGCTGGTAAACTCCCCTACCAGAGGTGAAAACATATTGGACCTGGTCATCACCAACATGGGCGACAGGTGTTCCACACCCGAGGTCAACCCGTCACTGGTGAGATCAGACTATAAACTAATCACTCTGGATGTCCACACCTCACTACCACCCCCAACTAAGGAAACCACAGTAAAAAACTTTTCTAAAGCAAACTTCACCTTACTTAAGACAGAGGTGGTAAGTTTCACAGCCCCCATGCTAAAGGATAACGCTGCCCAAGATGCAGAAACATTTACAAATGCACTCTATGGGCACCTACAAGGATGCATGGATTGTGCCATCCCTAGCAAAACCAAGACTCACTCCTCTAAGAGAAGGAATCCAGTTTGGTGGACCCCTGCAATAAACAGGCTATACAATAGAAGGAGGAAACTAGTTCAGAAAAAAAGCAAATCCGAAAAAGGAAAGACATCCCTGATCAGTATCAGTAAGAAACTAAGGTCCCTCATAAAATCATCCAAGGCTAACTTCGAAAGAAAAATAGCCAAGGATTCAAAAGATAACCACAAAGCCTTCTTTAGCTATGTTAAGAATCTAAGTGGCAACTCACAGATATGCACTGAACTAGTGCAAAATAGCACAAAATATACTGAACCTACTGATATTGCCAACATCCTGGTAGATAGATTCAGTGCAAACTTCACCCCCTACTTAACTCTAAAAGGGCTCACAACAATACCGGAAAAGTGTAGTGCCCCAAAAATCACAGATGCACAGGTGAAAACAGCCCTTTCAAAAGCCAAAAACACAGGGTCAATGGGACCAGATGGTGTCCCAGGCTGCATCTTGCACGAACTACAGAACGATCTAACCCCCCACCTAAACACGCTGTTCAACCTCAGCCTCTCCACAGAATGGCGCACAGCAACAGTTATTCCTCTCCACAAAGGAGGGGCCACAACTGACCCTGGTAACTATCGCCCAATAAGCCTGACTAGCCTGATCTGCAAGGCTATGGAGCGCATCATCTTGGAACTCATTAACAAAGACATTGGAAACCTCCAAACACTTGACCCGACCCAGTTCAGCTTTGTTAAGGGCAGATCATGCCTACTAAACCTGGTTGACTTCTTCGAGACAGTCACCAAGGCCATAGACGAGGGAGAGATTATTCACACAGCCTACTTTGACCTCGCCAAGGCTTTCAACACCATTCCCCACTTGGGTATTACAGAAAAACTCACCAGCTTGAACTAAACCCCTATGTCATGAGATGGGTTGCCAAATGGCTTACAGACAGAACTCACACAGTAAGAATAGCGGGCTCCAGGTCTGACTCTAAACCAGTCACGAGTGGTGTCCCACAAAGTTCGGTCCTGGGACCCCTACTGTTCAGCATATACTTCTCAGAAGTACAGGCAAACACAGGAGGACTATGGCTAACGAAGTTTGCCGATGACTGCAAACTGGGAGGCATAACTGACTTGCCGGCTGACACGGACATCCTCCAAAAGGACCTTACTGAGACAGACACCTGGTGTCACAGTCATGGCCTCAAGCTAAATGCCAAAAAATGCATAGTCATCCCATTTGGGAAAAACAAAACACCCACAAATTACCACATACGTGGCAGCCCCCTTAATACAGAAGAGGTAATAAGAGATCTGGGGACCCAGGTAGATAGTAATCTCTCCTTTGGCAATCATATTGCCAAAGTAGTTAGGAAAACCTTCTATGTAGCCCATCTAATTACTAAAGGGTTTGCATTTAGAAATAAAGAGGTTATAGTGCCCCTCTACTCATCACTCATTAGACCCATCATAGAGTACAATGCTCCATTTGGGATGTCCCTCACAAGACACTTCCAACAGCTGGAAAGACCACAAAAGTACCTCATCAAGAGGATTACTGGCCTCAAACATATGTCTTATGCAGCCTGACTGAAAAAAATCCAGCTGTACTCAGTGGCATATTGCTTACTCAGAGGTGATCTCTGCCTGACTTACAAAGCCATGCCCAACTCAGAATTGATGGACATGCTCCACCTAAAGAAATCCAAGTCACTGCGAGTCACGCTCTCTAGTGAGCTAAACCTCGCCACAACAATAAATAGAACATGCTGGAGGGATAGATTCCTGTCACAGAGACTCCCCATGCTTTGGAACAAAATTCCAAATTACATCAGGCAGAGCCCCTCACTAACACTCTTCAAGAGAAACCTTGACGAGTGGATGGGTAACAGAAAATACACCCCTGGGATCACTTCATTGGCTCTGCTTGACAGAGGCTCAGTTAATTATTCAATGGGATGGCGAAAGCCAACACACTATGGCTAGGCTTATAAAAGCTCTCGGGCAGATAGCCTAGTACCCACCTATGAACCTATGAACCTATGAACAAGACCATGTCAAACCCAGAGCTGTTACACATGCTACACTTGAAGAAATCCCAATCCCTCAGAGACATACGCTCCAGGGATCTAAACCTTGTCATCACAATGAACAAAACATGCTGGAGGGATAGGTTCCTAACCCAGAAACTCCCCAGACTCTGGAATAGACTGCCCATACATGTCAAGCAGGGCACCTCTTTGGCCCTCTTCAAAAGGAGCCTTGATGAGTGGATGGGAGATAGGAAATTCACCCCAGGGATCATGTCAATCTCCCTGTTAGACAGGGTTCCAGGGAAGTAAATACTGTGGGAAGAAATAGCCAGGGAATTGTTATGGCTAGGCTTGTATAGGCCCTAGGGCCGATAGCCTAGTACCAACCTATGAACTTATGAACCTATAAAGTCAAGGCCAATGTCAGTGGTCTCTGGCTGACTAAATTTGGAGATCATTGCATTGAATTCCCACGCTGACACAAATGTTCTCCAGGACGGGCTGACACAGACAAACAACTGATGTCAGTGCCATGGACTAAAACTAAATGCCAAGAAATGCATAATAGTATCCTTTGGGAAGTCATCCACTCCTGGTAACTATCATATTGACAACACACCCCTTAGAGTTGACCCAGTAGTCAGGGACTTGGGGACACTCATAGATAATAATCTAGTCTTTGATCATCACATGTCTACAGTAGTGAGGAAATCATTCTATGTCACACAACTTATAAACAAAGGTATGGCATCTAAGTGCAAAGAAGTCATTATTCCACTGTATTGAGCATTCATCAGACCCATCATTGAGTACAATGCCCCGTTTGGTATGTAGTTAACCAGGTTTCTCACTATAAGAATAAAGGGTGTAAATAAAATGTTCTATGCAGAAGGCCTTGTTAGATTGTATGAATATAAATCTGAAATTAATTATGTTGTAAATATGCTGAAAGAAAAGGCTTGCTTAAATGCAGAAACAAAGTTTAAGTAATATGTGATCAGCAGTCATACTAAATGACCATGGCTTGGAAAAGGAATCTGCTGAATGGACATTCTTCCCTTACAGACTCAAAACAGGATGTATGCAAGAACAAAAATGCAAAATCTGCTTTTAAAGAACAATGACATGTTATTCTGCATGGAAAAACAGGATATGACACAAGAACAGATGTTTTATACAAAGATCCAAATAAAATACAGGATGTTCACACTGTCAGAAAAGCTGATCTCTGACAATGTGTTTTCTCAAAAATATGTTTTCTTCATCAGGATATGCTTATCAGCATTGACATAAGAACACATGTTTCTATACACAGATTCAAATAGAATACAGGACAATGTGTTTCCTCAAAAATATGTTTTTCTACATGGACATCAGGACACTGTTACAGGATATTCACACTGTCAGAAAAGCTGGTCTCTTACAAGACATTGTTAAACAAGGAAGTTTAGTATTGTTTCTACAGGATAAGCAATTCTCCAAAATATGTTTATGCATGACTAAAAACTGTATATAAAGAGCTGTATAAATCCAGTTGTTTAGAGGTATGATAGGGACACAAGTCCTAAGGTAAATGTTATATCTCTCACATCATCTGTACTATATGAGAAGTAAAGTTGGAACAGTACTTTTAAGCTGCAACGGTTTTCCAGTTTGGTTTATTATAAAAAGTTATTTGTTACTGCTCTTTAAAGTTGATGCTGCAAAGTATATTCTCTCATCAGTGTATATTCTGCAAGTTTCTGTATGCAACAGACTGTGAATGCAAATATAATCAGACTTTGAATTTTAGCAAGAATCCATCCAGGCAAGAAGCAAGAAGCAAGTAAGAGCCATATAATATTTTTTCAATGGCGAGGCAGCTGAGTGACTAGCTCCATATAATTTTTTCAATGGCAAGCTAGCCTGCATTTGAACCTACAATCTGCAATTCAAACACAGGAGGAGTGATGGTAAGCCCTGCAGAGGGTCACTTCAGTCAAATTGCAGTAACTAACATTTGTATGTATGTGTAAATCCTAAACAGAAGTATTCCAGTTTATGCAGCTTGCAGTAGTAAAGTTTTTTAGACGTCTACAATCCAGAGTGAGACTAGTTTAAGAAATTCGCAGTGCCATAAATTCACTAAAGAAAAGGGGGATATCCACTAGCCCATCAGTCCACTGCCTGTTGTGCTTTCCCAGCTTCTCAAGTGACTCTGAAAAATTTCCAGCCATCTGCAATAGCAGCCTGATCACCTGTTTTCTTGCTAACTGGTAAGACTTTTTTCTGTGTCACATATTTAGTGTGGATGATGTTAAAACAGTTTGTATATTCTTAAGAGAGTTTTTATATTCTTAAGACAGTTTGTATATTCATATATAGTTTCTGTATTCCTAGACAGGTTGTATATTATTAGATAGTATGGATATTATTTATAATTCATGCAGGAGTAAACCAAACTTTAGTAAATTACTATGTTGGTATACACAGCACATTAGTAAATGTAAAACCTTATTAGGGCAGGTTGATAGTAAGGCATTATGCAAATGTATTAAAATATTTGACTGGTATCTCAAAGAAAACCATGTGAAATATGACAAATGTTTATTGTGTGCTTCAACAAAAACTGCATTTTGTGTATTATGCCATAAAATAATATTGCATCATATTGCTAAAAAAATAGACTGTAAAGACAGATCTGAAGAATTAACTAAGGGTAAAGTGTTTCCATTACATTCTGATGTTGAACAGTTATGTCCTGTCACCACATGTGAGTCAAATCAGTTACTGATAGAACCCTTAGTACATTTTGTTACAAAGGAATGTAGTAAACTTCTAAAAGACAGACATAATGAGTTCAGGAAGCTTAGACAAGTTATACACACATCTTTTCAAAAGTGCATAGGAGTTTCAAATTCAGCAGAACAGCTTACTAAAGAATGTCAGAAAGACCATGCAACATCACAGAAAATTCAACAGCAGTTGCAGGATAAAGGAAATAAATTAGCTCAATTGACAAAGACTGGGAACTTCCTGCATACACAGTTAATCTGTGCAAAAGAAATATATTTTATAATATGTTTATGTTTTGAAAATGGTTAAACATACATGGTAGGATGATGGGGACAAATCATTCTTAAATGTTTTACTTTCATTCAGTTAAAGCAAGACATCTATCAGTACTACAGTAAAGTAAAGCATATGAATGCCATTCATTAGCATAGTCAAAAGGTAAACAAAACTGTTCTAGTGTATAAATTAAAAATAGATGAGTAAAGATTTAAAGTCACAAGACTGACATGCTTGTATAAAGATATACAGATACAAGACAAACATGCAGTGTGTTCTTTTCATATAGAGTACATCTGTTACAATACACAAGAATAACAGTCAGACATTAGCAAATATAAATAATATAAATATAAATAAACATATGTTCTAATTGTATAGTTACACCAAACAGTTAAAGTTCTGAATTTTAAAAATAAATAAAATCACAGATGGTATTAGTCAAACAGTTTTTGTAAAATTAATGGCAGGACAGTTAAATAGATAAAAAAAAAATACTGAAATCCATGTAAGGTAATTGTAAAATGATGTATATTTATGTAGTATAAATGCATAGTTATGCAAATCACAATCACATTAAAGGAAAAATGCCAAAAGAATTAACTATAGTTTATAGAGTATAAAATGTGAGCTCAGACCTTCCTAGACTGAATAAATAGTTACAGGAAATGTTGAAAAGATAAGATAAACAACAAGACTGATTGCCAGGCAAGTAGCTTGAGTTTTTCTAAAGCATCATTGTTATTAAAACATACTTGTTAAAATGTTTACAAGCAACACTATTTAGTAATTGTCATAAAATGCCACAATTGTGCATATATGTCACTGATAATCTGTTTGCAAGTAAATGTTAAAAGAACAAAAAAAAACTCAGTCGTATCAAGTACAGCCAGCAAATGGGCTATAGTATATATACAGTTCAAATCAATTGTGTAGGAGAGTGTAAATACCTACTAGAGGTAATATACAGTGAAAGCTTTATTTAGTAACCTAATAAAATAAATGTATAACCAAAGTGTTGGGCTGACACATTCTATTCTCACAGCATAGGGCAGGAAAACAGTGCTGAAGTACTACAGGGGGAGGGGCACTTTCTCAGTTTTACACTGACTGTATAAGCAGTACTGCACAAGGGTCTGAAATAAAGCTACAGAAAAAATAAACAAGTGTCTGAAATAAAGCTAGAGGAAAAAATATCTCATTCCTTCTTGACAATACTCTTTTAGGGAGAGGGGAAAAACAGGTATTAGTGTATTAGAAATACTGGTAAACTGGATTAAACCTGACAGGATAAGATATTTTACAAGTTGTTAATAGCTATCATAATGGTTAAACAAGAGATGATTTAAAATTGTTTTATTAAAGCTATACAAGAGAGAATAAAGATATGCAAAATGCATAAATGTTTCTAATAGCAAGAATGGTCACTATTTTCAATATGTTTTTGGCAAAACAATGTTGGTATAAAAAAGTATGAATATTTTTAATTGTTGAGTATGTAGTTTAAAATAACAGGACATATGGATTTGGTGTCAATTCCACTAGATATTTCTAAAGAGACAAACATTTTCCAAGATTTTGCTTAATATTAATGTTATTAAATTTGTAAGATTAGACTAAATGTACTTTATAGTCATTGTATGTACAAATGCAGAAGAATTCAGTACAAATTAAATAAATGTCTAGTAATAAATATGTGTGAAAAAACATGTTTTAAAAAAAAGTGGGTCCAGTATACCTAGTAAATTGAAATGCATGAACAGCAAACAGTCTATGTAAATACATACTGTACAGAATACATTGTAGCAGTTCAGAGACATGAACACAATGTGATGGTTAAAATGACATTGAAATTGTGTGTTTTCAGTAGTGTATAAATGCTTGCAGTAGCACATAGTTATTGTCTCTTATAGTTAATTTAACAGCTGCAAAGAGTTAATGAAACAGTTCTAAGTCATAAATTAAATTCTATGATTACAAAAGAATAAACTGATCATGTTAAAAAAATAACATTAAAGCAGACACAGCTTATAACTGATAAAATATTTTCACAGAATGGTCTGCAAAAGAAAAAGTTGTTAAATACATTCAGTTTTGGTAGTAATACTTTAATATCATTGTATTAACTATGTAAAATTGCATTTTGATTTGTTGTATCAAACTAAAGGTTTGTTTCTTGTGTTTTCTATATAAAAGTTTTGAGTATGTTTAAAAACAGAGGGAATTGTTAGATTTTATGAATATAAATCTGAAATTAATTATGTTGTAAATATGCTGAAAGAAAAGGCTTGCTTAAATGCAGAAACAAAGTTTAAGTAATATGTGATCAGCAGTCATACTAAATGACCATGGCTTGGAAAAGGAATCTGCTGAATGGACATTCTTCCCTTACAGACTCAAAACAGGATGTATGCAAGAACAAAAATGCAAAATCTGCTTTTAAAGAACAATGACATGTTATTCTGCATGGAAAAACAGGATATGACACAAGAACAGATGTTTTATACAAAGATCCAAATAAAATACAGGATGTTCACACTGTCAGAAAAGCTGATCTCTGACAATGTGTTTTCTCAAAAATATGTTTTTCTTCATAAAAAACAGGATATGCTTATCAGCATTGACATAAGAACACATGTTTCTATACACAGATTCAAATAGAATACAGGACAATGTGTTTCCTCAAAAATATGTTTTTCTACATGGACATCAGGACACTGTTACAGGATATTCACACTGTCAGAAAAGCTGGTCTCTTACAAGACATTGTTAAACAAGGAAGTTTAGTATTGTTTCTACAGGATAAGCAATTCTCCAAAATATGTTTATGCATGACTAAAAACTGTATATAAAGAGCTGTATAAATCCAGTTGTTTAGAGGTATGATAGGGACACAAGTCCTAAGGTAAATGTTATATCTCTCACATCATCTGTACTATATGAGAAATAAAGTTGGAACAGTACTTTTAAGCTGCAACGGTTTTCCAGTTTGGTTTATTATAAAAAGTTATTTGTTACTGCTCTTTAAAGTTGATGCTGCAAAGTATATTCTCTCATCAGTGTATATTCTGCAAGTTTCTGTATGCAACAGACTGTGAATGCAAATATAATCAGACTTTGAATTTTAGCAGAATCCAGCCAGCAAGACTGAGTGTCATAAGAATACTTCAAATCCATCACCGCAAGTAAGCACCAAGCAGTAAGCAAGTAAATCTCAAAATATTTTTTCAGGCCTCAAAGCCCTATCCCTGTATTCTGTCTCCTACAGACGTTTGAGGAGAGACTATGCCCGGCATACAGGGCATTGTCAGACCCCCACTCTGATGGACCTCCTGCATATCCACAAAACAAACAGCACCAGAATTACCCATTCTAAGGACTTAAACCTTTCCTGTGATATAAATAGGACCTGCTGGAGAGACAGGTATGTATCCCAGAGACTACCCCTTCTATGGAACAGGCTCCCCATCCATACAAAACAGAGTTGCTACCTAATCCATTTCAAGTGCAACTTGGACAATTGGATGGAGAACAGGAAACTCATCCCTGGTTTGGTACCTATGGTTGGGAGGTTGGCGTAATGGTTAAGGTGTTTACCTTAAAGATACAAAGTGCAGGGTTTGATTCTCACATAGGCTATTTGGCTAGGCTTAAAATGACCCACAAGGGTAGTTAGCCTAGTACAAACTTATATATATGTCTTTAATGGACACAGGTAACCTGTAAATGGTTTATCTCCCAGGCCCCTGCTTACACTTATCAAGGGTATCAGAACTTATCAGAGATTTGGGATGCATGGCTAGGCTTAAACAGGTCATTAGCCTAGTAAACACTTATGAGCCTATAAACCTATGAGACCTTTAACATTGGCTTGAGAGAGTCCGTTTTCTTGAAATGCTTTCAGGGTTAAATTCTATTAACAAACTTTTGAACTTATATGTAATCAACATCTGACAGTCTTTTTTCCACAAAAAGCTGTAGTTTCCAAATGCTTGAGCAATGAAATACTGCCTTCAAGAATATGATTAGTACACTACTTTCAAAGTACTTGAATTTGTTATTTTTGCATATTAACCTTGATTGCATACAGTATATTTGATTGCAAAGAAATGTTAGAGCTAGTGCTTTGCTTTTTTCACTTATTTAAACATGTTCTTTATCTGCCTTCAAGGTTACCAATGTACAGAACGAAAATAAAAATAATTTACCTTTTTTTCCAGCTCTGACACACCCGTCAGTAGTTTAGACCTTATTAACTCCTGAGGGTGGGAACCATGCTTAGAAAACATTGCCGCCGTATGGTTTCCTCACTACTGCTGAGCAAGAACAGGAAAGTGTCTGTTAACAGAAGGCAACTTCGCAGTGCTATATTTTGGCAGACCTTTGTTTAGTGCAGAAGAACTGTTGGGAGTGTCCATTCCTCACTCCTTAAACAGACATTTAGATCACTAGAAACACAATACAATAAAACCTGCGGCATAAAAAAAAGCATTTGGTTTGTGCTCTATATTTTATTGCTGCTGGTATTCTTCCACAAAAAAAATGCTTTTAAAGACCATTAAGAAATAGATATTTTAGTTACCTGGCTTAACAAAAATGTTGCTCTCCCTGCAGCATTTGATACTTTCAGCTACGAAACTTGCTTGTAATCCGGACGGAGGTAGCTAAAGGCGCTACAGGCTAGTGTGGCATTGTGCCCTTTTTGTTTAAATCCCATAGTTTTTGAACTACTTTGTTGTAATGAAATTCATCAGCATTTTTTGTTGGTGTGTTGTTTACCCATTTTTGTTTTATAACTGAAATGTATTGCCCTTAGATGTACAAGATGATATAATGTATTTAGGGACGGCATTTCTTATTCTTTTTACACTTTAAAAAGTGAATCTTAAGCCTGTGACCTCTTTTCATATACCACACGATTACGTGTAGAATGTGTGAACTGACGTTTACCTAATCATGTCCTGCAGCTAGAAACTCATTAACCAAGGAAAGGGTTCAACAAGCATAAACAGAACTCTAAAGACTGGCATGCACATAATACAGTAGCATGTTTTCTTGTACTTTATTCCTTTTAATACAAAAAGTGAGTGAAAACTGATAAAGCATTTATATCTTTTTTTTTTTTGGGAGGGGGAGTGTGATTTTTTTTTTTGCTAGCAGTTCAATAACATATTTAATATATCTGCACATCTGAAATGGCAAAATATAGTTGTGTTTCATCTTTAAACAAAATAAATTAAAATGATCTCCTAATGATTAAAAAGGTAACCATCTGAAATGTTGGGACTTGCATGAGGATGTACAGAAATTCAGAGACCAAATGGCTAAAAAACAGACTTGCATATGCCAAGTCCGAGATTTCTTGGACTATTCCCTTTTCTCCAAGGCATGTTAATCTCAGAGTTAGTATATATAAGTTCATGGGGTGTGGGAGGGTTGCCCCTACATCAAGTGGTGCTGGGAGGCTTGCCCCTGCAAAAAACAAGTTTAAAGGAGAAGCAATGTTCGAGATTTGCTCTTCTCTGCAGTTTCAGTCTTTTTTTTTTTTTTTTTTGGTCTGTCGGCACTCAGCATTACAAGTGCTGACATTTCAATAGGGAGACAATAATAAAGAACACTGACAATGACCCTGTTTGTTTTTCACCAAAAGTATTTCTAGGATTAAAAGAACTAACAGTGCCCTTTCTTTAATTTTATTCATTTCTAAGTAAATATGCTCCACCTAAAAGCTTAATTCAATTTGGCTCACAGAATCAGAGGGTAAAACATTTGTTTGTTTTCATTTTATATTTAAATTGCAAGATTCAGCCCAGGAGCAGCAGTTGGTTAAGCAACTTGCTTAGAGTTATATAGTAGGCAAATTATGCCTGAAGGGTCAAGCCCTGGCCCACAGGAAGCAGTCCATTAACAGCTTATAGCATTAATTTTCTGTGCTAATTGCTAGAACAATATTTTTTTCTTTTTATATTATTTCCGTTGACCATGGGCCAGGTGGAATTACAATAACACCGCTTAACATGTGAAACCCAGATTTATTTAGAATTATAACCAGCATGTGGCTCACGTCTTAAGGTTTTTGCCTCACTCTATCAGGGTGTGAGGTTTAGACTGACCATTGTCTGGAAGTTGTATACTATAACCCCCTCCCCACAACCACCACCACCAAATCTCTACCTAATTCACCACCTTCCCAAAACATGCAGTTGAATGACTACTGTAAATTCATCCATATACGCTTTATTCATTCTTGCCCAGGTGGCGTTGGTCATTGCTGAAAATTGTTTTGATGAGAACTAGTTCACTTACCCAGTTAAAAAAATAAATAAATTAAATCAATTGAAGATGAGTTGATAAAAGTGTGTAACGTTGTAGCTTCACTCTCAGGGCGATTTTGTTAGCATCCGTTTCTTGAACACAATAATCTAGTTGTAATCAGATACTCAATCATAAACTTCTGTGTTGCATGAGAAATTGCCCTCTGTGATGGTCTTTTGTCACAGGTAGATATACCTCTCTGCTGTTTATATTCTTTTTGAGAATACAAGTCCAAGTTTTACCTACTGGCAGTATCACCCAGTGGCTAACATCTTATATACTTAACAGATGCACCTGTAGATATTTAGACACAATTAAATATCACTATTAATTTTATAAAGTTTGTGTCCTCGTTGTATGGAAGCAGTCAGTGCTATGGTCTTCAATGTCACCTTAAATATGCTGAGTTTAGTAAGTTACTGTGAAAAAGAGCTGGGACATTCATTTTAAGTAAAAGAAATGTGTTGCATTTCTTCCATTATCAAACTCTTCTAGGAAATAGATACCTGAAATGCTATCTGTTGACATTTACCAACACATTCCAAATTGTCCAGAAAACATGGGATCGGTAGAAAGAACTTTCAAAGGACCATCAGTGGTCAGCATGCATAACCAGAAGCAGAGGTCTAATCTGTTTTCCGTCAGCCACTGATAATTTTGACTATATCAGTACCAATCTTTTTCAATTAACTGTTATAAATGTAAACTGACATTGCTTGTTGTGACATGTCTGACCATTACTTGCTTCTTGTTTCTTTGTCAAAATTAAAAAAAAGCCATATTTATAGTATCATGTGGCATTCTCTTCAGCTGCAAACTAAAACTTGTTCCTCACAGACAAAAAAAGGGTGACACCTACTTTTCGCAGGTGATAGATTCCATTAGTACGGAAGCTGGCAGTCCCTTTCAACCAACTCTTTCTCCCAGCTTTACAGGGTACCAGCCTCCCCATGGAATCAATTATAACCAGAACACAAGTGTGTGAGGTAGAAAAGTATACACATTGTTCAACAACTTGCATTAATCGGAGCTAAACAAATCAGAAAATCTTTTGTCAACTGTAAGAAATTATCATCTAACTCTCTTCTTGGATTAATGCTAAATATCAATGGCTGGTGGTCTATCACCAATGTAAATATCATCACCACCATCATCATCATCATGATCATGATCATGATCATCATGATCATCATCATCATCATGATCATCATCATCATCATCATGATCATCATCATCATCATGATCATGATGATGATCATCATCATCATGATCATCATCATCATCATCATCATCATGATCATCAGGATCATCATCATCATCATCATGATCATCATGATCATCATCATCATCATCATCATGATCATCATCATGATCATGATCATCATCATCATTTTTAAACCACTTGTCCTAAAGACAGCCAGTGGTGGTGGGAAGCTAAGCAAGTTAGACCAAACTAGCCTACCCTCAGCAAAAGCCTCCAGCTCCTACAGTGATAATCCCAGGCATTCACAAGTAAGGTGAGACACATATCCTTCCAACATACTCTGGGTCTTCCCCACCATCTCCTTCCACTGAGTTGTGCCTAGAATACCTCTTACTAGAAGTATCCAGGGCACATGCTCACAAGGAAGCCCAACCACCCAAGCAGACTGTTCTCAGCACAGAGGACCAGTGACTGTACTTATGGACCTCATGGATCTCCACATTGTATCACAGAGAGTGAGTCCAGATGCCTACAGAGGAATTGCATTTCAGCTACTTGTATCAGCAATCTAATCCTTTTGTTCTCTGGGAAAAGTACATAACTATACCTTTCAACTCTACCACATTACTCAGTATTTCCTGGTTTTGAGGGCAAAATAATGGGGTGCTATGAATTCATGAGTGGCCCCTTCAAATCCCAATTTTTTAAAACAATTTTTCATTGCCGCTGATGTCACCACACATTGCCAGTATACCCTGCAACATCATTGTGCAGGGGGTTTGTGTGATGACATCAGTGTCGTGAGGTAGTGCCTAACTCCCTGTTTGAGACCGGGGGAGCTTAAAAAAGTTAATAAAAACACTATTACCCATTGCAGTATAGCATGAATTAAAATAATAAAATATCAGTCAGCCAATAAATTCCACAGCAAAAGTTTTTAAAGAGCTAAGCCCTTTCTTTCCAAACTCTCTATACAGAATGTCTGTATATTAATGCCTATGCTTGAAATATTTGTATGTATGTATGTCGAAGTTTTACACATGTACCTGTTATTGGGTCCACTACTATCAATAACCTGGTGAGCAACAATATAGTAACAATTATTTATTGATGTTTGTCTGTGGTTTGTTGCCTAGTACCTTGTGAAAGGCAGTGGTCTGTTGTTTCGAGCCTGTTAGATTTGACATCTTTTTTGTTTATTTACTTTTTTAATTATTGTTCCTGATTTCTGTTTGCAATTAAATCTGTGTGCTAATCTGTTATGAATTGGAAGTATCTGATCATTTTATTAGTGCTGTCAATGAAGCAAGGTGTGCTAGTATCCAGAGTTAGATGCTAACATGACTGAGCTGTGAGCAGCAGGTGTCTTCTGTGCATAGATCTCCTGAAAGATGCAGGCATGGATGGTTGGGGAGCGTTAAGTGCTGCGACGTGTTTTATTTAGTGTACCCCTAGGAACATTTTTGACCGAAGTGAAAGGTGTCACTAATAACAAACAGTAATGAGGAGGGTTTGCCAACAGATAATCCACAGCCTGGTGGCTAAATTATTAGTGACTTAAATTTATTACATTTTATTAGCAGTAACGTTTTTTTTTTGGGACTTAATTTAAACAGAGTACATCTATTTAATTCTGCATTTCTGTACACCACTAACTAAGCTGCGTAAATCCCACAAACAAAGGCTGGCAGGAGTTTGGAGGGCATACTGCTCTATGTGGTCTTACTGGGACGGTTTACTATGAGCCCCAGTCCCTTGCCTTTTATCATTGCTGGCGATTGGCGAATTCATTTTATGACTCTGACAGCTCTTCCTGCAGCAGCAGCAGCCTCTACATGCTAGAGAGACAATGGGCAATTACACCCATTGTTTCCAACTGGCTAAGTAAATAATTATTCTGAAAAGTGGAAGTCCTTTGCTCCCCTCTAGTGTGTGCAGATCTTTGTTTGATTTAGCTTGGCTTCAGTTCCTAATCTGCCACATAACCCGGGCAAGATGAAAGTGCTTATGCTGTTGTTTTTAAACTTTCAGTTTTAAGTATTTTTTGGTTTGCATTTGAATGAAACTTCATTGTGAGAGTGGTACCTAGGCTTGCCTGGGCATTTCTATTTCTTGTTGTACAATTTTAAGTAAACAAATAACCTTGTGTGTGTCCATCTGTGCTTGCTTACATTAATTTATACATTATTGTACTTGGTTGTGTATGATAAATTATGTCAGAAAAACTAGTATACAACTATCAGTCAAAGTATACAAATTCTACGAATAAATATAATTTAAATCCCTGGACCACTGAGTATTGCAACATGTAGAAGAACAGCTATAGTTTTAAAGCAGACAAAGCGTAAACAGTGTGGTGTAGCTATCTGACAGGCTTCTCTAGGCTTTCTAAAAGAAAGGAACAGGCAATGCATTTAAGAGCAGTGTCAGGTGCAAGCCATGTCTGTCAATTTCTATATACCCACCAACCTTTAACAGATTCAGTGTATCATTGTGAATTCAGAATTGCACCTGCCCTTCTCCCTTTCAGTCCATGCATCTTTGAAGTCTGAAATTCAAATGTCTGCCATTATTTATTATTATTTAGTGACTTCAAGTCTTCATGTTGGTATCCCACAATTCCATTGGAGTGGGCAGGGTTACATGATTATGTATGCAAATTTTATGTTCATCGCCATCCCGATTTTTGGTCAGTTGTACCTACTTTTCAAGGGCCTTTGTCCAGATTTTTCATGTTTCCAGGTTGAGAGGTATGATAACCACAGCTGAAGATAAGAGTATAGATTAATTGGCAAACTGAGAGTGCCATGTTATGACTCAGCTGATAAAATACTAGTTACTCTTCAAATCATACTAAGAATGTTTGTGTCAGTTTGAGCATAATTACTTTTAACTTTCGTCAGTGACACTGAAGCAAATGTGGTGAAGGTGCCCATGCTGTTCACAAATGTGTGGACAGAATGATATCTATTCTCATATCTCTCAACCTCTTAGAGCATGAAGTCTGAACAAAGCCATAAATAAAAGTGGGACAAAAGCCCCAAAATAAGGGTGATATTTAAATATTGCTCTTACAAACTTAGAAAGTTGATAGACTAACCCATTTTGCATTATCATGAATTTTCTGAAGGGTATAAAGTCTGAAACTCAAATGTTTGTCATTATTTTCTAATTTAAATATTTAATGATTTGCCACAAATTTGCCAGAATACCACAATTTTATGAAAAACAGACCAAAAAATGTAAGGCAAAAATCTGGACATTCTGCGAAAATCTGTACAGTTGAGAGGTATGTATTCTGTATGAAGAAGTGAAATGTAGCAACATAATAAGCAATAATTTATTTATTTCGCATTTGTTAACCGGGTTGGTCCAGCTGGGTAAGAATTTACCCTTTTTCAATGGAGACCCGAGGGGAAAAGCCCCAAACAGACATACAAATACATACAAATAGAGACAAATTAACAATATTAAAGAGCAAAACAATCTTATGGATACAATGGATAAGAAGAACATAATGTACTCAATTGAACAGTACATTGCTATATATACAAAAAGTGTAGTAATAGGTTGTAACAGGAGAAACAACAATAATAAATCCAGCAGGTAAGCAGGAAGGAAGTTAAGGTTGTAGGTAATATAATGAAAAGAAACAAGGTATGATTAGATTAGTGGCTAGAAGAAGAAATGTGTAAGTGCAAGGGCTTCAGAATTGAGGGAAAGTAGAGTGAGAGCAAAAAGTATTTTTATTTATTTTACATTTGTTAACTGGGGCTGTCTGACTGAGCTGAAAAGGCCCTTTTTCAGCAGAGGCCCAGGGAGAAAAGCTCCACAAAGAAAAATTACAGAAACATTTAGTTATTTAGACATGATCAGTATACACACAAATTACAAAAAGACATGTTTTTACAGTGGTATGTGGCACATCAACAGTTACAGTGGAGAGAACAAACAAAAAAATATTAATTTAAAAATAAAGGTAATTAATAGATTTGTGATGTACAGCTGAAATTTGGAACATAGGTAGAATATATACACAGTACGTAGGTACAGTACATACATTGTAGATTAGCCAGTGTTTGTGAGCAAGATTGAAAACTATTATCAAGTACTCTAGATTTAGTATGTATGTGTTATCTGCTTTCACTAGCCTGGGGAGCAATCATGGCACTGCCAACTTTGCTTGAGATGTTGCCTGATGAGGTCTTTAAAGGAGGCTTTTGATGATGTGTTTTGAATGCTAGTGGGGACAGAGTTCCATTTTTAGCCACTGAACTACTATATAGCGCATCTCCAAAGCTATTGTAGCTGTTGGTGACTTCTAGTAGTAGTTTGCTTGATGATCTAACAGGCCTTTTGGCTGAGTGATGTTGTACTAGGTTTTTGAGGACAGGACACTTATTGGGGAGGTAAGAGATAGAATGACAGAGGCAGAGCTGATTGTGAATTAGGAGGTTGGGCAGTTCAGGCCAGTGGAGCTGTCTCAAAGTAGTACAATGATGAGTTCTATATAAGCAATTTGCAGCAAAGTGGGCAATTCTGTTATAGCAGGCTTCCATTTTGCTTAGTTCAGTTTTGTTGAGATTAGTCAGAATGGGAGATGCATAGAGTAGGTGGATAGAAGTTGGGAGCGAGCAATGGCTGATCTTGTGTTGTTGGTAAGAAATGGTTTGATACGGCAGAGTGATCCCAGTTTGGCATGTACTTTTTTAATAGTTAAGTTGAGATGACTATCAAATTTTTGGTGGGAGTCTGTGGTTATTCCCAATAGCTTAGCCTGTACCACTGGAGTGACTGGAGTAGCATTTGTGGAGTAGATAGTGAATTGACTGTTATCAGTGCTTTTGTTAGAACTGGTTATAATCATAAGCTGAGTTTTCTTTGGATTGAGGATAAGCTGGGCTTTGGTAAGGTAGTTTTCAATGTCAGAGAATGCTAGTTGAGTTGTTCGCAGGAGGGTGGGAATGTTTTGTGCAGCACAGATTAAGGTAGTGTCATCTGCATACTGAATGATAGATGCATGCTGAGTGGAGGTATGGAGGTCATTTGTGAAGACTGTGAATAGTAGTGGTCCTAAGATAGAACCCTGCGGGACTCCTATAGTTATGGGCAGCTGAGGAGAGAGAGAATTTTCCAATTTCACAGCTTGGTACCTGTCAGTTAAGTAGCTTTGGAACCAGGTAAGAGTGGAATTTGATAGGCGATATTGGTTTAGTTTGTTTAGCAGGATTTAGTGTGAGACTGTGTCAAATGCTTTGGACATATTCAAAAAAAGAGTTGACACCTTTAGGCCTTCATTTCTGAGACGGTTTACTGCATCTGTGAATCAGAGGAGGGCTGTAGTGGTACTATGGGCAGGTCTGAAACCATGCTGAGTAGGTGACAGGATGTTGCTGTCTAGGAGATAGTTTAGCATCTGGGTATGGATGCATTTTTCTAGGGTTTTGGCCAGGGGGGAGAGTAAAGCAATGGGTCTGTAGTTATTAAGTTCAGTGGAGGTCCCGCCTTTATGTATGGGTGTAACATAGGATATTTTCCAGAGTTTGGGCACATATGTTTCAACAATTGATATGTTTATGAGAGTGGAGACTGGGATAGCAATAGCATCTGCTGTGAGTTTCAAGAAATAGCTGGGGAGTAGGTCGGCTGCTGTTGATGAGGTTTTTAGTTTGGAGAGCATGCTTTTGATTGAAGTGGTGGAAACTGTTTTGAGGGTAAAGCTTGTATTAGTGTTATTTGTGTTGGGGAGGATAGTGAGGAAGAAACTGTCTTGTGATACTAAGGATAGAAGTGAGTTCACAAAGTGGGAGTTGAATTGTGTTCCGATGGGAACTTTAGTGTCAGGTGGTTGGTTTGGGGGTAGCCTTTTGGGTGGATTTTAGTAGCTGGTTTACATTTTCCAAAATTTTTGGGGTTGTGTTGGTATTTAGTTTGTAATGTTGTGTAGTAGGAATTTTTTGTCCTGCCTAATGCATTTTTTGCACGGTTGCGCAGTTCTTGGTACTTAGTCAGGCTTTGTGTTTCTTTGTTTTTTTTTATAGTAAAGCCAGACAGTGTCTCTGGACTTGAGGATTTGTTTGGTTTCTTTACTGAGCCAGGGGTTTGTAGAGGTTCTAACATTGATTTTGCGCAATGGAGCGACAGTGTCTAGGTGTTGTAGAAATGTTTTGTTGAAATATGCTACAGCCTGGTCAAGTGGGAGGGTTTTTAGGGGGATCCAGTCACAGTTACAGAGTAAAGTGTTGAGGACCTCAGGAGAGAATATTTTTGTATTTCTAGTGGATATATAGTTGGTGGTTTTGCATATGCTTGTTCTACTGCGTATAAAGTATATTATGTTGTGGTCACTTAAGGTGTCTGGGAGACTGCCTGTGTGAGGGTACAATGTGGGGTTGTTAGTTAGGACCCAGTCAAGAATGGATTCCCTTTTAGATTTTTTATCGCATCTAGTTGGAATTTGGACTAGCTGCTGGTAGCCATGGAGATTTATTAGATTACTTGGTGGTTCTGATATACAGGTGAACCAATCTAGGCTGAAGTCCCCCAGAATAAGAGTTTCTTCTGAGTATGTGGAAGAACACCATGATAAGAAGTCTTCAAGGCTAGCAGGTGTATTACCAGGTGGAATATAGATCACAATTGTGGTGATGACCTTTTTAGGGTGAAGTTGAAGTTGTGAGGTAAGTATGTCCCAATTATTGGGGGAGGGGTTTGGTAATTGACGGACAGTTAAGCTGGACTTGTACAGTAAGGCAGTTCCACCCCCTTTAAGAAGTGGTCTGTCTTGTCTAATGATATTGTAGCCGGTAGGGAGGACTTCTGAGATAGCTATGTTTTTATTTAGCCAGGTTTCTGTTAAAGCAACTATGTCTGGGGAGTAGTGTGCTATTGTGGCCTGGAGTTCAGGTATTTTATTTTTGATACTTCTAATATTAATATTTAGCATTAAAAGATGGTTGGTTTTGCTGCTGTTGTTGATTTGCCCAGGGATGAAGAAAGTGGGGGTGTTATGTTCTGACATTTGTGTTGGAGCAGTTTGTGTTGGACAGGATGGATTTGGGCCTGGGTTGGGGTGGATATCCCCACTTATGGTGAGCCTGCTGCTAAAATGGTGATACAGATGTTGGAGATTGGTGAGAAGTGTGAGAAAGTATTGTGTTTTTTGGAGTAGGAATGAGAGCATATTAGTTTAGTTCTGAATTGGTCCGTTATGTAGTTCTTGAACAATTGTGGGCAGATATTATTATAATGTGTGGTGTCCGTATACGAGAGTGCATAATGTAGTGTTGTGCTACTAAGTTTAGGGATATCGCTAGAGTGATAACTTGTGGTGTTGTAAAGAATTATGAGAAGACAGACTAGACTTAGTTGTATGATAGTCATGGTTATAAAGTTTAAGTTGGTTTTAGGTGGGGAGTCTGAATAGGAATTATAGGGTTGCATTATATGTGGATGGGGAAGTATTGTGGGTGATGTAAAAAATGCCTAGTGGGAATGAGAGTGATTGGGAGTATTTTGTGTGGAGCAAGTTGGTGTGGTATAATGTGATATGACTTGAGGAAATGTGATTGGTGGGGGTGATGTGAGGGTGAGCTGTGGGTGTGGATGTGATTACTATAAATGTAGAGGTAGTGGGGGCAGGAGGGAATAGGGGGCAGGGCAGGGGAGTGGAGAGAGCCCGAGCGTTAGCGAGTGCGAACGGAGTGGGGCAGAGCCCACCAAGACAAGAGAAAAACTAATTCCTGAGGTCTAATGACTTACCAGCAAGCAGAATGCAATTGCTGAAAATCACTTGTCCCCTGGTGGGAGACTAAAAATTTAAAGATGGCTCCATGCTCAGCAGGAGTCTAATATAGACTTAGTATTGGGGGAGGGAGATAGCACAAGGGGTGTAAACCAGGTGGAATGCAAAAAAAACAGAGAGGCAATCAGTGGAAATCAGTGAAGGCCTCAGGGGGGGTAAGTAATAATTCAAACTACCTGTAAAGTGAAGGAGAGAAGAGACAGCAAAGTTTATTAAGGTTGGACGTGTGTCTTCACATTGACTTGCTGATTAGTAACCAGTTTGTGCACAGATTAGAGTAGGGAGATACATTAGCAATGAAGGGGAATGTATAGAGATGCAAATAAACAGGTGGGCCTCCAAGTGATACAAACTAAGGCAGAAAGCACTGAGAGGGCTGCTTGATGGTTAATTTAGTCACAAGGATCTGAATAAAATGCATACTGTCTATTGGACAGTTAGGATTACTGTTACTAGCTGGGGGGGGGCACAAGGCTACAACAGTCAGTTTTATTAGCACGCTGAGAACTACTAAGAAATACTGCTATTGTAATAGCTTCACTCTCATAAAACATACAAGTAGAATGCCTGGGTGGACTGACCCTGCTCTTGAGGCTCAAAATGTATATCCTTGTTTAGTTTGCAATACTGATTCCTTCTTATACTGTATGGGTGGAGTGGTAGCCGCAGACTGCAGATTTGCTTGAGTGTGCTCTGAAGAGAGAGAGAAAAAAAAGAGATGATGGAGCTAGTAGGAGACAAAGATAGGTCAAAGGAAGTAATGAGGAGAGAGGAGGTTGTAAAAGATACAATTCTGAGGATAGTGTGGATAAAGCATGAGAATAGATGCTACTGCTACAGTCTGAGAGTGCTTCAACAGTAACCACATCACAGTGCCATAACTTAGTTTGGAAACAGGATAATAAATCCTGCACAATACATTTATCAGCCAATTATCCTGTGCTTACAAGAAAAAGGAAAATTAACACTAAACAGCACAGCTGAATCAACTGTAGTGCTAAATCAGTAAATACTGTTTCTAACTCCAACACTAAGTCAATTAGATTTAAATTGAGTAAGACATGCTAATAACTTGTCTAGCATTATCAGTTCCTTGGTTCCCTAAAAAGGCTTGTTCACACATATGTGTGATCAGTCCTTATCTGGCAGTTATGTCAGAAGATTCAGGCAATGAACAGTTAGTAATCTGCTTCCTATAATTCAAAGTTTGAATCCCTCAGCCTACGTTTGCTTACTGTGTGACTCTGAGCGAGTTACTTAACCAGACAATATAATCCCCCTGCATCCTTCCCTCATCAGGCCAATAATAGAGTGCAATGCCCTATAATTCAGAGTTTGAATCCCTCAGCCTACATTTGCTTACTGTGTGACTCTGAGCGAGTTACTTAACCAGACAATATAATCGCCCTGCATCCTTCCCTCATCAGGCCAATAATAGAGTACAATGCCCTATAATTCAGAGTTTGAATCCCTCAGCCTACATTTGCTTACTGTGTGACTCTGTATAATTCAGAGTTTGAACTACATTTGTTTACTGTGTGACTGACTCTCTGTGAGTTGTAACCAGCAAACATAATGCATCCCTCCTTCCCCCCCTCATCAGGCCAGTAAGAGTGCAGCCCCTATAATTCAGAGTTTGAATCCTCAGCCTACATTTGCTTACTGTGTGACTTGCATCCTTCCCTCATCAGCATCCTTCCCTCATCAGGCCAATAATAGAGTACAATGCCCTATAATTCAGAGTTTGAATCCCTCTCATCAGGCCAGTAATAGAGTGCAATGCCCTATAATTCAGAGTTTGAAAATATAATTCTGCATCCTTCCCTCATCAGGCCAGTAATAGAGTACAATGCTCCCTTTGGTATTTTCCTTTCCAAACACCCACAGCAATTGGAGAGAACACAAAGGTTTCATACAAAGAAAATTCAGGGTCTTTAAGATCTGTCTTATGCGGACAAACTGAAATTATTGTCACTTTATTCAGTGTCATATAGACTGTTCAGAGGTGACCTGTGCCTTGCATACAGAACAATCTCTGACCCTGCTTTAATGGAAATGCTGCACATTCACAAGTGAAATGGCACATGGGTCACTTGCTCAAAGAACCTTAACCTAGTATGTGATATCAACAGAACTTGCTGGAGAGACAGTTTTGTCTAACAGAGGTTGCCCCACTTTTGGAACAAGCTTCCTATTCATGTTAAACAAAACCCCTCATTGGCCTTATTTAAGTGTAATTTGGAAGATTAGGTGGGTAATTGGAAATTCACCCAGGTGTGGTTCCACCTGTGGCCCTCTTGGACAGGGGCAATAGGTGCTGATTTTAGTGTCTGCTTTTACCAAACACCCTTGGGAATGGGTTGAACTTGGCTAGGCCTGTAAGGGCCATGGGGCCATTAGCCTAGTAACCTCCTATGATGTTGAGAAATTGAGCTGGGGTCCTCAATGGCCCCCTGGACATCCTGGCTAGTAACTATCTATGAACCTGTTTTCTTGTAGCTCCATGTTGGAACAGTGCAACCAGTTGACATAGAACTGTTGATTGGTTTGATAGAAAAGTGTGATAATAGTTCCACATTCCTAAATACAGCCTCGTTTTATGGCATGCTCTGAGATTTTTGTGCATTTAACACGTCCTTCTGCTTGATTTACCAATAGTATGTTGCACAATAAACAGATTCCTTTTTGGCAAGCATTAAAATTGTCATTGTTAGTTCAGACCTTATACTCTTTTGGATTATTTAGGACTATCAATGACTTGTCTGGCTCATTTTCACTATTTTTAACAGTTACCAGGATGCCATCAAAGTAACAATATGAATTTATAATCCTTTGTAGTACTTGCTCTATTGCCCGCTGTCACATGTTTGATACAGGAAAACAAGCCCTTACATTGAACCATACATTTTTACATGTTAATGCTCAAAAAAACACTTGGATGTTTTTTTGAATCTCCATCTACAGCTATACTTGATGTAAATTAATATTAGTAAAGCGTCTGTTCCATGTTAAAGCTGCATAAATGCCTCCAGCTTATACTAATGGCTACTGCAACGTACATAGTACTGGACAGATAGTAACCTTGAAGTCCCCTCAAATGCAAAGTCTCCAAATTCACCTTTCTTAGGCATATAATGTATAGGCATAATCTATATAATCTATTCTGATTTAAACAGTGTCCCTCTATTTTGCAGCTTCTTTAAATCCTTTTTCACTTTTGGACTGAATGCATATTACAGTGGCTGAGCTTTGCAGATGTTAATGCAAAATGTAGTTCATACAAGGATAACCCTAGAATGGACACTAGAAATTACAGAACAGTTATTCTTACAAATCTGATCTGTAAAGCTATGGAACATATTGTCACATGTCTTATGTATTCAAATGAGACACTGAGGCATGCTACGGGTTCAAGTCGTTTATTGTAAATAAACACATCAGAAGTTGTAACTGGAACATATACTTTGAACTTCATATGCTTACTGATTGACTCATTATTTTTAACACTCACATATGTATCTCCATTCAAACTATCACTCATAGTGTATGACTATACAAAATGGCACTGATCTCGCACGCGCACAGTAACTTACATGCTGTCTGACTAAAGTGGCTGACTAGAAACAGTATACACACTGATCTACACATATCATACCCAATCTCATTAATTATAATATTAAGAATCTCATTAGGTTTGACAATAAACAATTTTACTTCATCAAAAGATCATGTCTGTTAAACCTTGTTAATTTCTTTGAGAGGATTATGCAAGCTGTTAGCTGTGGTCATGCTGTTCATACAGCTTATCTTGACCTGGTCAAAGCATTTGATTCCATGCCTCATGCCAGAAGTGTAAGGAAACTGACATAGTTAAACATACATACTTATGTTTTAAGATGGATAGCAAATTTGTTGGATAGAACCAACGTAGTTTGTGTGTGGCAGGTGCCTCTTCAAATAGTGGGGCTGTACTGTGTCCCCTCCCATTTGGTATCTACTTCTGTCATCTGAAGAGCCTAAGGTTTACCAAATATGTATCTAATTGTCAACCATTCACCAGTGGATATCTGCACTCTAAAAAGGGCTTACTGTAGTTAATGCCTGGTACACAGAAATGGACTTCAGTTGGTTGCTCAAAATGTAGTATTGTTTGTTTTAGAAAATATAAATTATAAATAACATACAGTACAGAAAGCAAATCCTTAATAAATGAAAATGTAGTCAGGGATCTCAGCACTTGGGTCAACAGTTCCCTCTTTGATCATCACATGCCTAATGTCACAAAACGCTTCTACTTGGCATATAACCAAATGTATTTTGTCCAGATCCATAAAGGTTATCATTCCCCTTTATTCAGCACTGATCAGACCATTACAGAGTACAAAACTCAGTTTGGTATGCAACCCACTCAGCATATCAATGAGCTTAAAAAGCCCCAGAGATTCCTCCCAAAAAAGGTTTCTGGTGTTAAAAACCTTAGTTACCAAGACAGCTTGGAAGCCCTGTATCTATACTCTGTGTCTCATAAATTCCCGAGAGGTGTTTTTTACCTTTCTTACTAGGCTATTGGAGACCCAGTGGTCCTTGACCTCCTATATCTCAAAAAGTAAAACAGCTCAGCAAATACTAGAACCAGAGACTTAAACTACCATCAGCAGATAAAAAGAATGCAGTGGAGATATAGATTCATCACCCAGAGCCTCCCTGTTATCCAGAATAAGTTTCCTTTGTATATTAATCAATGTGATTTAATATCTTCCTTCAGACTAAACCTAGACAACTGGTGTACCCCAGAACTAAAACAAACTGTCCTTCCTCAACAGAGGAGGTAGTATTGGCAGGTTATACATGGCCTTTGGACTAAATGGCCTCGAAACTCCTATGAAACCTGTGATGCTCCTCCACTGGCCCAGTAATCAAGGAGCCTCACTCTTCACCACTGGCAACAGTGAAGGATGTACACAATGGGAGGATGACAACTACACACACAGTAAAGTACAATTTCCCTCAACAGCACACAGAGATCACAGTCAGTCTGGGACTGGTTTCTGCCTCTTTCTCCAGATCCCCAGTAAGACTCCCCACTGGCACAGCTATAGGGTAGAGATCTCAGCAGAGTGGTCAAGCCAAAACCTCCAGCACCCTCTCTGTCCAATAAGTGCTTTATATCCCTGCCCAGGTAGCTGACACACACACACACTTTGAGATTTGATTTATATACAAACACACACTCTCTCTCACACACACACACACACACACACACACACACACACACACACACACACACACACACACACACACACACACACACACACACACACACACACACAAACACGCACACACACACACACACACACAGGAAAAATTGGCACAGGTTTACTAGCTATGCCCCCTTCTGCCCAGACTATAAGGTAGTTATCACTGCCACCAACCACTCTTATCAGCTACTCTAGGCCCCTAACAAAGGGTGTCCAGTACTCCTGTGCAATGTTACTACTAATCCAAATGGTAGTTTTGACCAAACTACAGGCTATTAGGAGTGGACTGTACAGTGTCACCAAATACATATGCAAGTACTCTAAAAGTTTAAATGTATCTCACAAATATCAGCCACAACGATAGGTTTAAATATATTTAATAATAAATAATAAAAGAACAAGGCAATACTCAGTGAATCAACACAGTAACTTCAGAGTTCAAAATAACAGGAAATATTTTAAAACAACATTGCAGGACAGTCTCAAATAAATGCAGAAAACATCTAAACTAATTTTTACTACACTCCTATCTACATCTAAAAGAGATATTATGCCCTAAATCTTACTTACAAAACAAGTGCAGATGATGACTGGATATTTCTAGGTCAAAGACAAAATACAAAATGCACAGTCTCTCTCTGAGAGAGTTCTTAAATCAACATCAAACATTACTGTTGGGCTAGCTTGGATGACATCACTCTGTCACCTGACTTCAGTTCCCAGGCTAAACAGAAACTTAACAGAATTTAACATCTCTGTGTGAGAAATACATATCTCTCAGATCTTTGCAGATCTTAGAAGTCATAAAACAATAAAACACTTAAAACAGAATGCACCCTAGCTCTAGACATCCTGTCTCCTTGCTGCATTGAAACTAACTTTTATAGCACAATTGTTAAGCACTTAATTTCAACTTATTTTCTTGAAGTTTGTTAAGTTAATCTTCTATGTTCCAGCAGGGTATGCTGTAGTTACATTCCTGAAGCTCAGTCCATAACATACAGTTCTGTATAAATCATATCAATATTTACAAATGACACAGTATTATTTAAAAGATTCCAGATAGCTAGGCTGGCAGTGTGACATTTCTCTTCCCCACCAAAAAAAAAAACTCAAGCTAGTTTTTCAAGCGCCCCTTAAGAAACATTGCTTGAGAGGGTTGAGCCTATATGGGAATACCTTACCCCATTCCCTGTAGAGTCCATTAGTGTTGGCATTGATTAACCCACTATGGTGCTGCACTGTCCAATCATATGCCTGCAACCCTGGGCTCCACCATAGTAACTTGGCATTTTGCTAAGTTGCTGTGGTCTGTGTACAGTGACTTTCCTTCCATACAGATAAGTCTGAAGTTCCTGCAGTGCCCACACTATGACTAGGCATTACTTTACTGCAGCTGCATAGCATTCCTCCCTGAGTTGGAGCCTATGACTGATATATACCACTGGGTGCTCTTCTCCCTCTGAGAAAACCTGGCTAAGTACAGCCCCCACCCCATGGTTTGAAGCATCCACCTGCACAACAAATTATTTGCTGTAATCTGGACTGGCTAACACAGGGGGTCCTCCCAAAGCTCATTTAAGCTTTTGGAATGCCTGCTCACATGCTGGGGTCCATGCTACCTTATTTGGCCTGTTTTTCCTTGTCAGGTCTGTGAGGGGAGCAGCTATGGTACTATAATTGGGGACAAACTTTCTGTAGTACTCCACTGTCCCTAAGAATGCTCTCATCTGCTTTTTGGTAAAAGGGGCAGGCCATGCCTGAATGGATTCCACTTTGGCAGGTTCTGGCCTGATCTTACCACTCCCCACTCTATGTTCCATGTAGGAGACCTCTGACATACCCACCTGATATTTGTTGGGCTTAATGATCAACCCGGCTCTTTGTAGTCTATCCAGCACCTCCCTGACATGCTGAAGGTGTTTTTGCCAGGAATGGCTGTAGATGGCAATATCATCTAGGTAAGCAAGGGCAAAATCTCCTACTCCTGCTAGGATACAATCTACCAGCCACTGGAAAGTCGCCAGGGCATTTTTCAACTCAAAGGGCATCTTCATGAACTCATACAAGCCAAAAGGAGCCACAAAGGCTGACCCCTCTCTAGCACTGAGAGTCAAGGGCACCTGCCAGTACCTCTTCATAATATGAATAGTGGTAAGATACTTAGCCCCACCCACCTCACCTGCTTTACGGATTCATTTGTCCTAGGCATGGCGTAAACATCTTTAATCACTTATAGTCCACACAGAACCTGGTGCTGCCATCCTTCTTTGGTACCAGCACCACTGGGGATGCCCATTGACTACTAGACTCCTGAATTACCCCTAGTTCCAACATTTCCTGTATCTAATCCCTCAGAGTCTGTTTGACTCTCTCAGGCACCCTATAAGGGGCCTGCTTAATAGGCCTTTGGGGTCCTCTATCCACATGGTGCTGCACCAGGTGGGTACACCCTGGTGTCTCAGTGAACATGTCCCCAAACTCCCGTAACACTGCTCGGATTTTTCAAACCTGGGAAGGGGATAGCTGCTGGGACATTGCTACCCCTTCCACTATGGGGTCAGTCCGAGCCTCACTGAGATCACTCACCAGATCCTCCTCAGACTCCTCCTGCTATTCACTGCAGATACTCAACACAAGATACTCCCTATCATGGTAAGGTTTCATCATGTTAACATGGTACAATTTTTGCCTCTGCCTCCTGCCTAGCAGTTCTACCATGTAGTTAACATCACTGACCTTCCTTATTACCTTGTAGGGTCACTCCCAGGCTGCCTGCAGCTTGTTGTGTTTGACAGGAATGAGAACCATTACGTGCTGCCCTACAGCATACTCCCTAGCTTGAGCATTCCTGTCATACCAGACATTTTCTGCTGTTAGGTTTCTGCCAGGTTCTCCTGGGCCAAGCCCATGAGTTCCCTGAGCCTTGTGCTGAGGTTTAGCACATATGCCACAACAGACTCCTTGTGGGATTCACACTCACCCTCACACACATCTCAAATCAAATCTAGATGTCCCCTCACCCTATGCTCAGACAGCAACTCAAAGGGTGAAAAACCTGTGAATTCCTGGGGAACCTCGCTGTAAGCAAACAATATGGCAAATATTTGCCCCACTGTCTCTTGATCTGGTCTGCAAATGCCCACAGCATTGTCTTGCGTGTAGAGTGTAGCCTTTCAACAAGACCATTAGTCTGGGGATGGCAGGGGGTGGTCTTTAGCTGCTTCACCCTACAGTGCTTCCACAGATAAGCCAGCAGGTCTGATGTGAAATTGGTACCTCTGTCAGTCAGTATTCATTTTGGGAAACCTACCCTACTGAAAATCTCTTAACAAAGCATTTGCCACCTTTTCTGCCTCAATGGAGGACAGAGCCACTGCTTCAGGGTATCTGGTAGCATAACCTACTACCACTAGAATGTATTTTTTCCCTGTGGAACTTTTGGTACTCTGGAGCCCCACGATATCCATACCAACCCTCTGAAATGGCTCCTCAATCACAGACAAAGGCATCAAAGGAGCTTTCACCTTGTCTCCTGCCTTGTCTGCCTTTTGGCAGTGCTCACAGGTCCTGCAGCACCCTGTTACATCTCCGGAAACCCAGGCCAATAAAATGTCTGCATAATATGTCTCTTTGTACGCTTTATGCCTACATGACCTGCAAAGGGAATGTCATGGGCTATGACTAGAAATGCCAGACAGTAGGCTCTGGGCACTACCAACTGCTGTATTCTCTCACCCACTAGCCCTCCCTCAGGGGTCCACTCTCTATAGAGTAACCCTTTGTCCCAGTATACAGATTCCCCCTTCCCTTGAGAATCAGTTGCCTCACTAGCTACCTCTTTCAGGCCTTGTAGTGTAGGGTCTGAGAGCTGAGCCTGTCTCAACTCTCTCTTAGTAATCATTCCCAGCTCCCATTCCACAGGAAGTCTGGTATTCTCTGACAGTGGTTCCTCACTGTCAGTCCGGGTACTACTACTCATCTCTGCCCTTGTAGTCACTCTGTCCAAAGAAACATAAGTACCCACAGGCAGCTGTGGCTCACCTTCAGTCTTACTGCTGTAGGGTAGCGCCCTCCTTGATGTAACCACCTCACTAGTCCTGGCTGCAAGTGTGCGGTCTGTCTGGGTTGCCCCTAGGCTACCAGATCCACATGCTTGTCTCCAAGCCTGACTGCATATAACTGCATGCACACATGGTACTGCATTATCAAAAGCATTCCCTATCAGGACATTTGAAGGGATATTCTCAAACACACCTACTTGCTGGCTTCCTTTTCCACCCTCCCAGTCAACGTGAACCCTAGCCAAAGGTATTTGGAATGAGGTCCCTCCTAAAGCTCTGACTGGAGTAGACTGCCCAAGCAAGTAGTGCTCCTCTATAACCATTGCAGGCTTCACAATGGTTAGTTCAGAGGCTGTGTCTCAGCAGTGGCATCTTTTCCATCTACTAAGATAAGATATAACCTCTTGTGGTAGTTTGGTACCCTTGCTGTTTCCAGAAAACTTACTGCTGGCATTTTCATTCCCACTTACTGGCTCTCCCACCTTTTGTTCCCCACCTTGCCTCTGTGGACATCTATATGCTACATGGCTCCACTGGTTGCATTTAAAACATTTAACCCTTGGTCCTGGACATGTACCAGGACTAGTGGCTTCCCCTGTTACTGGCGGACTCTGTTGCAGAAGTCTGGGCTGCCCACCATGGGGTCCTTTAGACCTATGAGCAGCACTGGGTGTCCCTTTCCTGTGCAGTGATGCCTGCACATAGGTATAGGTCTCTCTTCTTGCAGTTGTGCATTGTCTGTCAGCTACCAGATTCTCATGTCCTCGAGCAAAGTGATAAGGGCTTGTTCCCCCACCAAAAGGTCTGCCATCCCTTCAAAACTGGTGACCTGACATCCACTCATCCATCTATGAATATAAGTGCTTAGTTTAACAACATATTCACACACTTTCATCTGCCTTGCATCTATGCTCATGAAACTTTTTCCTATAAACTTCAGGTGTTAATTTAAAGCAGTCTAAAAGACAGTTCTTTACAACATTATAATTTAAACAATCAGTATCAGACAATTTAGAGTTTCCTCCCACATCCCAAAGACATGCAGTAGGTGGACTGGACACTCCAAATTGACCCTAGGTGTGAGTATGTGCATGTGTGTGTGTGTCTTCTGTGGAAGGTTGGGTGCCAGGCTGGCAACTCGACACCATAAAACTCAACTGCCAATCATGAGCGGACAGATGATCCACTGTGGTGACCCCTAACTGGGATTTCTTTAATATCTTAGTTGCTTTAGTGAATGATACCTATTCGACTGCAATTCTACCTGCTGTTTATTGTAATACTACCTATTGACTGTAATGCAAATATTTTTCTTTGTAATTCATTATGTGATGTAACTTTGTATTGTGGAGCTTTTCTCCTTGGGCCTCCACTGAAAATGGGTTCTTGAGCCCAGTGGACCTCTCTGGTCACCAAACTGGAATAAATAAATAAATAATAAATAAATAAAAGCCAAAAGAAGACGTATGAGACAATTTAGAAACAACAGTTACAGCTTTACCATTGAGTAAAGGGGTCAAGAACCATACCCAGAGCACTTGATCAACATTATACTGTTTACATACCCTCTCAAACATATGAATGAAACTATCAAAATTATCCCCCTCTGTAAATTGAGGAAGAAATTTACTGACCTTTGTTGCTTCTGGGGTTTGGTTACTCCCTTCCCCATTACCGCCATGACTCTGGTGAAGAGTCAGCATCTCCTTTTCATGGTGCCTCTACCTCTCATTCTCCTTAGCTTCCAGACATTGCAGTTTCTCATTTTCATCAGCCTCTAGACCTCTCAGGCTCTCTGCTGCCTCTATTTCCAAATGCTTGGCTTCCATCACAAGTCTTCCTAACTCCAGATGGATTTTTATGTCCTCTGTGGAAAGGTTGAGCTGTCCATTTCCTGAAAGTTGTACATCTCCAAGGCCAGTTTGATTGTCCTCCTTGTCGCTGGGGTGTGGTGCAGCTGTGACTAAAGCTGCAATCATGACTGCTTTAGTCAGGTTGCCATGCACTAGTTTTAGCCTGGCATATCTCAGCCAACTGGCTCCTTGTCAGCTTTCCATACTCCTCTGCCTGTTCTCCCTGAGTAACTAAGCTAACAAAAAAAATAAAACAAATATGATATGAAACCTGAATGTTCACTACATGGCTGATTGAGAGTGCAAACACCTTCAGTGACCACTTTACACAGGCTACAGGAATTCAATATCCACACCACTACAAGCCAATTAACATGTGATGTGGCTAACCTACTGCCAACCAATTAATATGTGATATGAATATCCCACCACAGTCCACCAATTATGTGAAGCCCCTGCACTAGCCCAGTAATCAAGGAACCTTCGTTCCTCACCACTGGCAACAGTGAGGGATGTACACAATGGGAGGATGACAACTACACACACAGTAAAGTACAATTTCCCTCAAGAGCACACAGAGATCACAGTCAGTCTGGGGCTGGTTTCTGCCTCTTTCTCCAAATCCCCAATAAGACTCACCACTGGCACAGCTATAGGGTCGAGATCTCAGCTGAGTGGTCAAGCCAAAACCTCCATCACCCTCCAACCAGTGCTTTGTATCCCTACCCAAGTAGCTGACACACACCCTTTGAGATTTGATTTATATACAAACGCACACGTGCACACACACACACACACACACACACACACACACACACACACACACACACACACACACACACACACACCCCTCGGAAAGACTGGCACAGGTTTACCAGTTATGCCCCCTTCTGCCAAGACTATAAGGTAGTTATCACTGCTACCAACCACTCTTATCAGCTACTCTAGGCCCTTAACAAAGGATGTCCAATCCTACTGTGTAATGTTACTAATAATCCAAATGGTAGTTTTGACCAAGCACCATGCTATTAGAAGTGGCCTGTACAGTGTCACTAAATACATATGCAAGTACTCTTAGAGCTTAAATATGTCTCATATGTCTCACAAATATCAGCTATAAAGATAGGTTTAAATATATTTAATAATAAATAATAAAAGAACAAGACAAAACTCAGTGAATCAACACAGTAACTTCAGAGTTCAGAATCACAGGAAATATTTTAAAACAACATTGCAGGACAGTCTCAAATAAATACTGTACAGAAAACTTCTAAACTAATCTTTACTGTATTCCTAACTATATCTAAAAGAGATACTATGCCCTAAATTTTACTTACAGAGCAAGTACAGATGAAGATGATAATGAGTGGATGTTTCCAGGTCAAAGACAAATGCAAAATGCACAGTCTCTCACTGATGGAGTTCTTAAATCAATATCAAACATTACTGCTGGGCCAGCTTGGATGACATCACTCGTCACCTGCAAATCATGGAAACTGTAAAACAATAAAACACTTACAAAACAATGCAGAAGGCACCCTAGATATAGACATCCTGTCTCCTTGCTGCATTGAAACTAACTTTTATAGCACAATCGTAAAGCACTTAATTTCAACTTATTTTCTTGAAACTTTTTAAGTTAATCTTCTATGTTCTAGCAGAGTATGCTGTGGTTACATTCTTAAAGCTCAGTCCATAACATACAATTCTGCATAAATCATGCCAGTATTCACAAATGACATAGAATTATTTACAAAGTTCCAGCTAGCTGGGCTGGCAGCATGACAAAACCTATGAAGTTAATGAAGATGGAGGATTAGTTAAGAGCATTATTAATAAAGCTCATAGGTTTGAGTGACATGGAACACAGACTAATAGACCCAGATGGATATTAGAAAAAATGTAAAGTTTTACCACAAAGGAATGTTTAGTGAAACATGCAGCATTAATAAGTGGATTATATTTATCTAGCAACTGAGTTAGAATGAAAAAAAAGATAATTCGGCCTTGGTGCATCAAAAAAAAAAAGCAAGAGAGCAATTATTCCTTACCAAAGCACAGTAAATTTAAGAAAGGTAACAGTGGAACTGATATATTTATGACCATTATAAATGAAATGACATGAGGCCATACATAGTTACATAAGTATATACAAGGCCTATATAATGGAGAGCTTATGGGTAAAGTACAGTGTTGAAATGTGGGGGGTAGTAGAAAGGGAAAAGGTGATGGAAGTGGCAAGTAGTAATGAGGAGGGGGCAGCTCAGAGAGAAGTAGTCCATAAGCAAGGAGAAAGTAGTAGAAGAAACACACAACAAGATTTCTGAACCTAATAAAAAGGCCTGTCAGAATGTGTGTCAAAGTAGCTACTCAACCAATCTAGAGGTCAGGGAAATGTCAACACATTTAGTTAGAGACTGCTCCCAATTTAAGGAATATTTACAAGTAAGTCAGAAGCGTGAATTACTTGAGGGAGATGATGAAGAAGAAGATACCAATACAGAGAGCAGGGATAGGCTGATGACAATACAGAGAGCAGGGATAGGCTGATGACTCCAGGGCAGAGGCTTTTAATTACAGGGACCAAGCCCAAGAAGATGGACCAAAAGTTGGTCACATTATTGGGTAAATCAGATGGGAGCTGAGCTGAGATGGTACATTATGCCTGATAGAATTCACCACTCTAGTGATTAAATGTAATTGAGCAAGCGTTGGAAGGATATACTATGATTGATTCTGGTGCCCACACAGACACTGAAGAAAATGTCTGTCATTTTTGTATCCCCAGACCACCAATGAAAGTGGGTCTTTCAGGCCAAGTCAGACTATTTCAGTAAACAAATGCAATGAATAAATAATTTAGCAATAGCTTACATTCAGCTGTGGATAATACAGAACTTACCCATTGCTGGCTTGGTGTGATTACCCGGGTGGCCTGCCATGTTGCATTAATCACAACCAAATATGAGTTATTGCTATTATATAAGAGTGTTCTTTAATAAAGAATATTTCCTTTTTCTATAAATTCCTTGTATGAATGGACTTTAATTTCCCTCTGCCTCTTTCTTCTCTAGCAGACAACTCACTTTTTTTATCTTTTTTTGACACCAACTTAATTGACCATCAGCTGTTTTCAGTTCCTCTCCTCATCCACTAGATCCGCCATACCCACTTTAGTCTTCCCAGAGCTAATTTCAATACATGCTCAGGCCAAGTGAGATCAGGGAATCTCAGACAATGACACACTGATAACTGGAAGTATGTTTTGTTTTGTTCCTAATTCCCTATTCCATCATGTTGACATCCCATAGAGAGGGGGCTGGATTACCTTGGCCATTAGCCTTGTACATAGTACAACACTCCTTGCAAATCCTAAGGCTTAATCAGGGATCTTCCAATGGTGCATCTGTGAGCATACACTCCCACTATGATGGGCTGCACCGTCAGGTTCCCAAGCCACTAATCCAACCTAAATCACCTGGGTTGTAGTCAGGACTTTATCCCCCTAAAGCACTGGGGACACACTAGCAGATGTCTTATTATTTATTTATTTTTACAGACATCAGGGATCTGCATGCATCCAGGTGATTTCACTAGGACATTTGCTTACTTGGATATGCTCAAGTGAGTTTTTCAAAAAAATTCTTTAAGTTTTAGACACAAGATTTAGACATTTTTGTAATTTGGGAGGGGGGTAATGCTCTACATTTGCTAGGATATATATTTTTATTTTCTGTGCTGCTGTTTGATTTCAGTTTCTTCACTTTGCATCAAGGAGAACATGATGTCTGCAGCTTTTATTTTCAGTAGTTAAAGACACAGGGCTTAATATTACTTTACTTTGTTTTCCTTTCATGGTTAGGCTTGTTACTTTAGTTAAGGATTTACAATGGGCATACTGATTGCTTTGTCAAGCATTATGCATATTTTTAATAATAATTGTGTGACACTGTATTATTTCCAGTAGTGATAGCTATAGAGAGAAGAAAGGATGGACTTAAACCCTGCATTTTTTCATATTAAATGGTATCTTTAGTTCTTTAAAGATTTAACTAGGGTTATTTTGTTGTTGTTGTTGAGCATGGTGAGGAGATGAAATAGTTACTTTATGTAATTTTAATACTAGATATGCATGTGTCCTGTACTCTCCAGTGTATTTGTAGTACATGTGGTATCCTGATTTTTTTTTTTTGTATTATGTCTGCTAACCGGCAAGCTTTCCCTGCATTACATGTTACTGCCTGAAGGGGGAGCCACCATCCAGGCACCCAAGAGTGTGATTTTTTTCACTTCCATTCTTTTGGGCTAAGCCTTCCTCTGGTGTTCATGTGACCATACACCCAAAGGGCTACCATTCCTAACTTTGGTGGCCATGCCCATGTCTTCCTAGATTCAGGAGCTCACATCATGACAGTTCTGTGCTCTCCAGAAGAAGTTGTTATTGGAACAGTGCTATGAGATGGGCAGCAACTGACATTCTCACAGGGCTTCCTCTTTAAAAGCTCAAGTTCTGAAAAGCTTAAAGCTTACAAGTCTGAGCCCAAATCTACAAATCTTGTATGCTTGAACCAGAATAAAAAAAATGGAAGTGTTTCCATTTGCTGGAAGCTGAATTGTGCAGGATTGTGGCACAGTGGAGATTGTTGTATTGATCTTTTCTTCACTGCGGTGTGATCTTTAAGTTGAAATATAAGTAGCAGAATGTGTGTGGTTTCATAGGCAAGGTCCCTTGTGGGCCATTTTAAGCTTAGCCAATTTCCATTGGTGAGAATCAAACTCTGTACCTCTTATCTGTGAGGCAAACACCTTAACCTAAACACTAGACTTGTTGGCCTTGTAGTGTAGCCAATTTCTCTTAAGGGTGAGAATCAAACCCTATATATTCTGTTTGGAAGGTAACCACCTTAACAATTATGCCACTCCAACACCTTCTTTTTCCCAAGCTTACAAGATTGCACATTTGTGTTTGATCTTGAAAGCTTTCGGATTCGGGATTTCAATGTTTTGAAATAGAACCCTTGCCCATCCTTCTTGTCCATGCCATCAATCACCCAAGACAGTAGTCAAACTTGATCTGCAGTCAGGGAGTTATTGCTCCACACCACCTGTGCAGGTGTGTGGTATACTGATTTTGACATATTTTTCCAGACACAGTGCCTGTCCCTCATATTATAAATGTACTTGTGCAACACACTGAGCTGAAAATGGTTTCCCTAGCCTGAATTTTCTCTATATAACTAAACTATTCAAACCTGCTTACAAATTAGGTGCAGACATTAACAACTTCCTTCAAGAATGATCCTGCCATTTTGCAGCATTATGTCCACAGACTTCTATGCAGAATTTAAGGGAGTAGAAATGTCCCTAGCACAGAAAAAGGTAAGTAACAAGCACAAGCACCACTAATAAGATATTTCTGACTGCTTGATGACAAACCAGGCAAGGATTTTAGTAGCATGAGCCATGCAGCTACTCGTGATCAGGGGTGGGTTATAAGACATTTAAAGCCGAAGATGTTTAGAACATCGGAAAGATAATGTAAGATACAAAAGGTACAGGTAAGGAGCGGAGATAATTAGTTCAGCCAGAGCTCTACTCACAGATCCACTGATATGCTGAACAATTATAAGTTGTGTAACTGATATTGCAGAACACCAGCTGCAGGAACAATTAAGACAAACTCCCAAGCTCTAAAGGAAGTCATATTTTCATGAGTTTTGTACTAAATGCATACATAGTATCCGAGTTGCTTTTATACATCTATGCAATGAAGAGGGTTTCTCCATGAATAAAATATTGTGAAAAGAAAACTAGCAAATGAATTGGTTGATTTCAATTAATCTCTTTAATCACCTTGGGCATGAAGGAAGAATAGTTATGCAGAGAAATGCTTTAGTTATGAAACATAACCTGGCCAAAGTTTTTGATGCAATGCCCCAGGCAGGCATTGTAGACAAACTCATGGAATTAGGTGTAAACCCCTATGTGACCTGCTGGACATCCAGGTTGTGGCCAGGCTCTCAGATAGGTCCCAAGAAATTAGGCTAGGCTAGTCCACATCCACAAAGAGGCCAGGGACTAGCAGAGCCTCTCAGGACATTGCACTGAATCCTCTTTTTTTAAACCTACTTTTCTGGTGTCAAGGCTAATGTCATGGGTTTCTGGTTGACCAAGTCTGCAGACAACTGCAAACAAGGTGCAGTTATAGAATCCCCCAAATCACTAATATCATCTGACAAGGGCTGACTGAGAGAAATAACTGGTGCCATAACCATGGCCTAACACTCACAGCCAAGAACTGCATAATAGCATCCTTTGAGAAGTCGGCTACCTCAGAAACTACCTCTTTGATAACACACCCCTAAGTATAGAGACAGTAGTCAGAGATTTGGGGAAGCATGTGTACAGTAATTTGTCCTTCACTCATCATGTGGCTATGGTAATAAGGAAATCATTTTATGTTGCACAATTTAAAAAAAACAAGGGTATGGCATTTAGGCCCAAGAAAATCATCTTACCACTGTATTCAGCCCTTATCAGACTATTCACGGAGTATAACACGCCCTTCATTATGTATCTGACCCAGCATGTGCAACAAATGGAATGCCCTCAAATGTTCCTCACAAAAAAGGACACAAAGTCCTGTGCAGACTGACTCAAAGCTCTGTCTTTGTACTCAGTTCCTGCAGACGGTTGAGGGTCAGTCTACGCCTGGTATACAAGGCATCCTTGGATCCCAGTCTGATAGTCTGCATATCTTCAAAACAAATAGTATCAAAATTACCAGTTCTAGGAGCATAAACCTTTCTTGTGACATGAATAGGACATGTTGGAGGGACAGGAAAGTGTCTCAAAGGCTGTCCCGTGTCGAGAACAGGATTCCTATCCATATGAAGCAGTGTTCCTACCTAACCCAAGTTGAGCATAACTTGGATCAGTATATGGGGAATAGGAAATTCATCCCTTGTCTGGCACCTATGTCACTAATAGACAGAGGCAGCCTGTAATTGCTTGACCACGCAAGGCCTAGCCTTCATTTACCCCTTAGAATAATTTGTAAGGTTTCTAAAACTTCTCAGATACATTTGGGATGCATGGCTAGGCTTAAAAATAGCCTGGTATACACCTATGAACCTATAAGCTAAAGTGGGATAACTGACAAGGCTTGCAATGTAGAAATTTGCGTAGCAGATGCCACCAGAAATAATGTCTTCCAAGATGCAGACTTTAATTCTGCTGAAGCACTGGGAGAGTGAGCTTCTCCTGCCTAACATATATATCCCGAGATGGTACTAGATACCAGAGTGGCGGGCTAAAGAAGGAAAGTACCAGAAAAAAAATCCTTGCAGACTGGAAGATAAGAATAACAGCTAAGATGACTTTCATGATGGAATAACTAAGATGACTGTCAAAAGGTTCAGAGAGGAAACATCCCAATGGTGTAGAGGAAAGAAAAAAATGAAGGAATGCTGTGTTGGTCCACTAACAGAAAAAGTATTCCATCGTGTGTGCATTCCAGTGGTGTACAGGGAATAAGCCCCTTAGATGACCCAAGATCAATTAATAGCCTGGGCCTAGCAAGAGCTGTGTGCAGAAAGGTGGCAGCATGTGGCCAGTGTCAGCTCCTGTGTGGAGGGGGGGTGGGCCAGGCTCCTAGACAGAGAGAGAGAGAGAGAGATGTGCTGCATGCAGCTCTATGTGCAGGAAAAATGTATTGGCCTTGCTAAGCCAAGGCCTCAGAGCAGCCTTTAAGGGGCATAGATGAAAACATGCATGCTCCACCAGAGAGACAGAACAAGCCTCACTTCAGCTGCCAGGGGTGGGGTTAGGAGAGAAAAGAAAATATTCCTCATGGCTGCCTAGATGACTGCAGCACTATGAATGACTATCATTCCAATGGTAACCGCAAAAACAGATGATCTGGACCACTAGGCTGATAAAAAACAGTAGTTTAATAAACATACAATAGTTTAATAAAATGCAGTAGGTTAGCACTTTCAGGTTTAAAAAAACTCTTCTTCAGACAACATACAAAAGTTTTGAACACCTTTTAAAATACATAACAGTCAATCAAAGACTTGATAGGAATGACACCATTCAAGCCAGGTGCTCTATCAGCACCCAGACTGATTATCCATCTAGTTTCACTACATTCTGTTATATTTCTCAAATCACTCCCCCTCCTGGTTGGATGAATAACCTGCAAAACCATAAAAGAAAATATGTGTCCAGGGTACTGCTTTACATGCTGATACAGGGCATTATGTATATTAGCTGTACGTATAGCTGACATATGTTGTAACACCCCATCTTTCAATCTACAATTCATTTTACCGACATAAAATGAACAACACTGCATACAGTCAGCCAAGTATATAATATTGCTGGTCAAACAATCAGCATATTCTTTCAATTAATAGCTCTTTCCAGACATGGATGGATGAATATGTTGCTATGTCGAATATACTGGCAAGCTTTGCAATGTCTACAGGGGAATGTCCCTTGTCGCCCCATAACCTGCTGACAAGGGAGGGGCGGTTGTAGTCGTGAACAGTGAATTCTATCATAACAGTGTTCTTATGTTGTTAAGGGACTCAAATACTTATCTACTAAACTAGATGGATAATCAATCTGGGTGCTGCTAGAGCACCTGGCCTGAATGGTGTTATTCCTATCAAGCCTTTTTTTTTAAAAAGAGGAGGGCTTTTTACTGAGCCTTTGATTGGTTGTTATGTATTTTAAAAGGTGTTCAAAACTTTTGTATGCTGTCTGAAGAAGGGCATTTTAAACCTGAAAGTGCTAACCTACTGCATTTTATTAAACTACTGTTTTTTTATTAAACTATTTTTTTTATCAGCCTGGTAGTCCGGATCGTCTGTTTTTGCTGTTGGAATTTGCTGTGAAGCTGGACCTTAAGTGTGAAGTCTACAAGTGTGTTTTTTCGTTGATCATTCCAATGATGGGAAATGAATGGGCAAAACAAACAAATAAGACAAAAGGTCCTACTATAACTCAGCTCAGCTCAATGGTAAATCAAACCTTCGAAAGTTCTGGTCATCTCTGAACAAAATTCTCTGTCCTGGCTGCCCCTCAACTCCCTGCCCCTACCCAAACACATCCCCTCTAGAAACTGCTACACTCCTCAATAAACACATTGGACACCATCCAAACAATCCTACCCACTAATTCTAACACCACTACTCTGCCTAGCCCTCCCAACCGTCCAAGCCATAACCTAGTCTCCTTACACCCAGTCCCTACTTCCTACATCAGATCTCTTCTTCATAACCTGAAACCCTGTTCTCCCTCCACCGATAACCTACCTCCTATCTTCCTCAAACTTGCTGCCAACTCAAAAGCCTATCTAGTATCTATCTTAAGCAATAGATCTATTCAGGAATCCACTGTCCCTACACTTTGGAAATCATTTTTCACCATTCCCCTGCATAAAGGTGACAACTCTACTGACCCTTCTAACTACCGTCCCATAGCCATCCTATCTCCCCTCTCTAAGATCCTAGAAAAATGCATGCACACACACATTCTTAATCACCTCCTCCAGAATAACCTGCTCATTCTGACTCAGCATGTTTCTGTCTTAACCATAGCGCAACCACAGCTCTCTTATCCTTCACACATATCATAGCCAAGGCCCTTGATAACAACAAACTCATATCTTGTCTCTTCCTTGATCTTTCCAAAGCTTTTGATACCGTCTCCCATTCTCTGCTGCTATCTAAACTTGCAAATATAAATCTATCTTCTTCTTCCCTTGCCTGGTTCTCAAGTTACTTATCCTGCAGGCAAAAATCTGTTAAATGGCATTCCTCTTCCTGTCCATTTTTACCTGTTCCTACTGGTGTATCACAAGAGTCCATCCTGGGTCCCCTCTTATTCAACATCTTTACCAATGATCTCTGCACATTTTGCAAAGAGTCCTCTCTCATTCAATATGCCGATGACTCAACCCTCATATCCATCTCTAACAATATCACTGAACTCCACAGTCTAACTCAACATGCATTTCTATCCGCATAACAGTGGCTGTCCAATAATCTACTTATCCTCAACCCCCCCAAAAAAAAACTCTTTCTTCCCCGGTCTGTCACTCATCACAAATCCACCTTTGCTATTTCATCCTCAAATAAAACTATAATCCATCCCAAAGCTCACACAAAACTCCTTGGAGTCATCATTGATGATGAAATCACATTCAGTCTTCACTTGCTCCAATGTATATAAAAAAGACACACCAGAAATTTTGGGTTTACTGTATCACAATAAAAAAATTCTCACCTCAAGTGCTAGACTGTCCCTTGCTCAAGCCCTACTCCTCCCCTCCTCCCCTCCTTGCTATATGCAGCCCCAGTGCTCACTAACATTCAAACTACAACCTTGAACAGACTCTAACAAACCTACATTCACCCTAGAGGCTCCCTTCGCTCTGGAATAGAATTCCAGTTCATGTGAGGCAGATCACCTCACTGAATCTCTTCTAGAAGAATTTCGATAAGTGGATGGGGGATCGTAGGTTTGTCCCAGGGATTACTCCCGTGTCACTATTAGACAGAGGCACAGTAAACTAAACCTTAAAAAGGGCACAGTATACTCAAATCAAGGGGTGGCGTAAGCCATACAGAATTGGGCTAGGCTTATAATTGCCCCAGGGCAGATAGCCTAGTATGAACCTATGAGCCTATGAACCATAAGATAGCTAGGTTTGTCACAAACTCTCCTTACAATTCACATCACTGCCTTGCCCTAAACTCACTCCACTGACTTGAATTCCCCCAAATTCTACTGCTATCATAACTTCAGATGCTTCACTGTATTATTCATAAGCCTTCATCCTGTCCTGCTCTCTCGTCACTTATATCTAGCTGTATCCCACCTCGGACTCTCCATAGCTCCAACCAGCAACTTCTACATATTTACTATCCCCTAAAAACTGTAGGCAAACTCCTATATAAAACATTCCACTGCCCAAGATTGGAACAAACTTCCTCTAGACATCCGTTCCATCATCCACCCATCACACTTTAAAGAAAAACTCAAACTTCACCTACTTAACTTCAAAACTTGCCCTTATCAAGCCCCAACCTGAGTGCCACTCTACTATACCTCCCTTCCCTCTCATCTAAGTACTACATTACTATAGATATACACTAAAGTTACTAAATTAACACTGTTGGTTAAAACTTTCCTTGTATATATGTAAATATAGTTGCTGCACTGAAAAAAATGTATTATCTGTTTACATTGCTATTCTATTGTTTAACTTTTTTGTATAACAGATTGCTGCTACATTTTTGGTTGTAAAGTTTGACTATTCTTTATTGTGTCTATGTATTGGAGCTTTTCTCCTCGGGTCTCCACTGAAAATGGGCCACAAGCCCAGTTGGACAAACCCGGTTAACAAATGTCAATAAATAAATAATGGCAATGGCTAATGGGCAGCAGACATGAGGACAGAAAAAAGAATACAGAGAAAAAAAGTCTAATTAAGGACCAGAAACGTTGGTGATGAAAAGGGATATGTGACTCTGGCAGAAGCCCATATAGATTATCTTTTCAATTTGCCCCTATAAATTTTCTGATCAGAAGGCCATTGGGAAGCAGAGATGGTGAGAACCACTCTAGATGAAATCTCTTTTACTCTGGCAACTACTGTAACTAGAGTAACCTAATCACCAGCATGAGGAAGTAGAGAACTGAGGAAGCCAGCAAGAATCTGTGCTGCACCAGTCAAAGTAGAATGGCTAGACAAAACCGCTAAAGTCCATCCATGGACAACTCCATTACTCATTTTTACACATGGGGTCAAGTCGTCACTTCAACAGTGACAATCATTTAAAGACAATGTTTACACTGCCAGGTAGCTACCCCTGTGAAATTTGTTTTTCCATATCACATACACACTCACACTTGTGACATCCAATCCACCTACAGCATGACTTTGGAATCTGGGAGGAAGCTAGAGAACCCACAGAAAACCCACATGAACACAGAAGGCATCCAAACTGAGAATCAAACTGGAGAACCTCTTGCTGGTAGGTGACAATACTATCCTCTATGCCATTGTATCACTCAAAACTGTTAAAATAAGAAAAGATAAATATGCCTGGATGAGTAAGGAGCAACCAGGACCACTGCCAACTGTGAATAACTAGCTTTGAAAATAAACTTTATTATGAACAGACACAGAAGAAAGACAGAGAGTACATTTTGGGTGAAATTTGCATCAGTGAATCTTTGCTCTTACCACTGCTCATAACATTGAAAGAATCAAAGAGGAGAAATCAAAATGTATGGTTTCTGCGGTGGGCAAAAGGACTTTATGAGTATCACTTTTGTCATCAAGGGGCCTTACAGAGTACTCATGGGGCATCACAGAGTACCTCTTCAATCTGTCTGACAGGCATTCAGATCCCTTGAAATGTGAAATGCAAAACAGGATCTGTTGCTTTGAAAAGCATTTCCCAGATTTTCGTGGTCTTTTTCTGAGCTATCACACTTCTGCTATGCTGGTTGAAAAAATGGAAATGGTGACGTGTCTAATAAGGCTCTGCTGAACATGAAGGGAAAAGGAAAAATGCGCTCACCTCTAATTCTTTGATGTGACATTGATCTTCCCATCCCAGAAAGGAAGCATCCAATCTGACTGCAATTCTTACAGGCAGAGGAGAAATGGGTTTGTGTTTTTGAAGACTGGCAGGCACAACACACCAATTCAGACTTCCCAAGTGTGACGTAGAGATCCTGACAGGTGCATTAAGAGGTCTGAGTCTTAGTACCACTGACCTGCGATGACCTGCTGAAGAAGCTTCATGTGGTTAGTCAGTGGCATCATCAATATTGTCTTCATTAGTTCAAGTGGTCTGAAGCATGGGGCTGAACAACAAAAGAATGTTAACAAGAAATGCTGAACTAAACAAACAATGTTTTATTTTCTCTCTGGAAGGAGCAACCTGCTATGTCTTAGTGTCTAGGGAATAGCCTGTGAGAGTCAGAGTTGAATTGGAGTGAGGTGGATCTTTAAATGCATCTTAGTATCAGTATTTAATTCAGACATGTTGGGAAATGTTGCCTTTCATTCATACAGTGAAGCATGCGATTCTGCAGCAAACCAAATGACAACTAAAAACAGCTTTACCTGGTGCACATTGGTTGTGAACTAATAGCAAAAATGTCTATTAATTGTAATAAGTGAACTCTTATCCAGTAGTATTTAACAGCACCGAGAAATGAATGGCTTTATTTAAATGTTCTATTTGATCTGGATTCATATACCTTGTCCTTAATAAATAATTTGTGCATCTTTGTATACTCACATGGTTACATGACTGGTGGTCACTTGATCTCAGTGGCCAGTCCAGGGATCAAATGATTACAGTGTCCCAGGGTTTCTCTCCAAAGACAGAAAGCCCACTTACCTGAAGACAAAAACACAGAGACGACATCAATGAATCTTCGTTTAAGTGAATCTTCACATAACTGAGATGTTACCCAGGGAAAAGTACTGGTTGGACAACAATAGCAAGAAAGCACACAGAAGCAATCCGAACCAACACCCCACCACTGTGGGGGGCTACACCCACCACACCACCGCTAACTAATTATACTAACTCTGAGATCGCACTACAGTGGGGAAAAGATCAAACTTCCAAAGTTGGCCAACCGGTTCCTTTCCCCGGGTAACTTCTCAGTTATGTAAAGATTTGCTTAAATGAAGATTCGGTGATGTCATCTCGTGTGTGTGTGTATGTGTGTGTGTGTGTGTGTGTGTGTGTGTGTGTGTGTGTGTGTGTGTGTGTGTGTGTGTGTGTGTATATATATATATGTATATAATAGTACAATAAACCTATCAAAGAGGTACTACTGAACACTATATAAAATAAAAAAACTCTAACAAAGGAAGGAAAAAGTACTAGAAAAACAAATTTCCGATTTGAGCTCTTTCGTTTTTTATTATTCGAACTTCAACAGAAATCTTTCAGTATTCAAATATGAGTGAGTGAAAATTTTAAAGTAAACACCCTACAATACAAGAGAGAAAACTCTGCCCACAATGTTGATGTCATTAGCTATCTATTCCATTTGAGTAAACATTTTATGTTTAAGTTACCATTCAATCCAGGGGGGCGAGTCAGCCTGCACCCTGACTTGCCACTGTAGTTCCTTAACCTCAAGCAACTTATTACTATCACCAAAAGGCACAAAAACTTTCTTAAGAAATGAAAAATTAAAACATGAAACTGGGAACACACAGAGCTATGCTTGGCTAAAGCGTTTTTAAAGTCAGAGATTCTAATAACTCTGCAATGTTCCTTTATTCTGTATATGTATATATATATATATATATATATATATATATATATATATATATATATATATATATACACACATATATATGCATGAAAGTTCTGGAGAGTATGATTGATAAATGGATACACAGAGTAGCAGAATGTAAGATGGGAGATGAGCAGTTTGGATTCAGATCAGGATGCAGCACAACTGACCTGATGTTTGCACAGAGACAGATACTTGAGAAGAAGCTAGAGATGAGGAGAGAGTCCAACTGGGCATTCCTAGACTTGGAGAAAGCATATGACAAGGTCTCAAGAAAGCTGATATGGTCAGTACTGTGGTGGTTTGAAGTCCCAGAAACATTGGCAGAATTAGTGCAGGCTATGTACAAGGACTCAAGTACGAATAGTGTTTGGCATCACAGGGGGGGTTCCCAGTGAGAGTGGGTGTACATCAGGGTTCAACTCTGAGCCCACTGCTCTTCATATTGGTGATGTACTACATAAGCAAACAGGTTGGAGGGGATGGATCATCAAAGCTGCTGGATGCAAACGATATGGCAGTACAGGCAGACTCTGAGCTAGAACTTCAGCAAAGGATAGGAGAATGGAATGCAAATCTTAAGGCTCATGGGATGAAACTAAGCAAAGATATGACTGTGGTAATGGCAGCAAATTGGGGAAATCAGAAGAAGCAGAGAATAGAGATAGAAGGGAAGATAGTGGAACAGGAAAACAGCTTCAAGTATCTGGGAGGAGTAGTTGAGAAGGGTAGTTTAAATTAAGAGGTAAAAGCTAGAATCAGAGGGGCTGCAGCCAACTGGCATAGAATATCAAGTGTAGTCTATGACAGAAGAATGCCAAAGAAGCTGAAAAGTAAGGTGTACAAGACAGTGGTGTGACCAGTACTACTGTATGGTACAGAAACCTGGGCAGTAAAGGCAGAGTAGTTGAAGAAGCTAGAGGTGATGGAAATGAAGTGCCTGAGGAAGGTGGTAGGATGTACACTGTGGGACAGATGCAGAAATGAGGACATAAGTGCAGAAGCCAAAGTATCTCTAATTGCAGGAAAGATCAAAGAGAACAGATTATGGTGGTTTAAGCACATGTGTAGAAAAGCAGAAGACCATCTGGTGAAGAAGATTTGGGACAGACAGGAAGAAGGTAAGAGGAAGTGAGGACATCCAGCAAAGAGGGGGATGGATTGTGTGAAAGAAGATCTGTGACAGTCAGGCATGGGTATTGAAGAAGGCAGGAGTGTGATACTGAATCAAGAGAGTTGGCGATAGTTAACATGATACCCTGACCCCAAGTAGAAAAATGGGAAAAAGGGGGCTGATGATGAGATGATGATGATGTAATATACATATATGTATGTATATATGTATATATGTATGTATATATATATATATATATATATATATATATATATATATATATATATATATGTATATATATATATATATATATATATATATATATAGATATATATATATAGATATATATGTATGTATGTGTTTGTGTGTGTATATATATATATATATATATATATATATATATATATATATATATATATATATATATATATATATGTATGCATGTATATGTACATATATATATATATATATATATATATATATGTATGTATGTATATATATATATACATGTGTATATATACGTGTGTGTGTGTGTGTGTGTGTGTGTGTGTGTGTATATATTTATATATATATATATATATATATATTTATATATTTATATATATATATATATATATATATGTATATATATATATATATATATATATGACACATTCAGTACATCAAAATGCAAAGAATGTTGAGTCACAGTAGATCAACCTTAAAGAGAAGTTAGAAAAAGCCAGTAGCTTGTTGTACAACATTGCAGTACAACAGGGCCTGGGTTTTTGCCCTTTCTCCACAGTAGTGCAATCTCAGCGTTTGTTAATATAAGTTGTGGAGGTATGTAGAGTGCATCCCCTCACATGGGGGGGGGGTGTATGGGGGCTTTTTCCCTTCATAGAATGTGTTTGGATTTTTTTAATTTTTCAGATTTGCGTGTTTTGACCTTTCAAGGTTGATCTTTTGAGATTCAGTATCCTGAATGTACCCCATAGATATAGATAGAGAGACAGGGATGTATATATATATATATATATATATATATATATATATATATATATATATACGCCTACTGAAATACAAAACACCGCATAACAAAAAACAAACAACGAATAACAAAACGAACACCGAACCGACAACAACAACAAACACACACCAACGACACAACACGTAAACACCATCACACCCCTAACACTCAACAAACCCTAACGACCACAACCACTACTCCTGCCTGCCCCCGCAAACCCTAACCCTCCTACTCTAACTAACACGCACCAACTACTACCCCCAATCACCCACACCCCACACACTCTCCCCTAACCACCCCACCACTACACCCACTTACCCCCCAACCTCCCTAACTACACGCCACACTCTCCCTACCTGCACCTACCCCTACCTCTACCTTACACCCCCTAACCCCAACTCACTCACTCACGACACTACTCTCACACCACACATCACACACACCTATCCCCCATTCCCCACTTACCTGTCACACTCCCTACTCCTCTCCACTACTCCTAAATCTTCGCATTCACATACTACAGGCATTACACACACATTCCCGGTCTTCGTCCTGTCGGGATTCGCGTGGTGTGGTCAACCAACCTGTCGGTTTTCTTTTCTCCGTTATTTCCCCTGTCGAATTCGCGTTTCGGTCATTAGAAGGAGACCCATATATATATATATATATATAAATATACAAATATACTAACTTCATGGATGCATCAACTTAGGAAAGGGGAACACTTATCTTTATACATAATAAATATAGGGTGTAAAAGGCCAAGATCATCTTTGGAAATGTGTAGAATCAAAGTCCTCTGCAAAAACATGCAAGTTGAGCATAGTTGACCAGACTTCTCTCTTGTTAGCATCAGCACACATCCTATGAATCCACTGCCCCCCCCCCCCCCCCACCTCCATTTATGCAGGTTGTATGGTGTAATTCCTCCAAAATATCTTGAATTTGTCTCAGGGCTTCCTTCAAGTGGACCATATCTGGTACATCTCACCATGACAGGCATCCTGTTAAGGTATCTAAGTTGCCTCAACTGAGTATCACTGTGGACGGGCAGTGGCTGTATTCTAAGATCCTCCCAGAATGCAAAGCTCCTCATTCTCTTATGGATAATGAGTCCAACATTATTTCTTCTGTTACATCTGTGATTGCATCTTGTCAGTCAGTAAGTGAGGGTTGTCATAGATTAACCTGTAAAATAAGAGCTCTGTTATATACTCTGTTATATGTCTCAGCTCCGGTACAATGGTACTACTGCCCAACTTTGCAGTCAGTCTTTCAATCTCATCTACCTTCACTCATGAACAAGAATCCAAGAAACTTAAACTCCTCAGTTGGACTCATTTGTTCTCCCTTCATCTTCAGAGGGTAGTCCATTCTTCCAGGGAAGAACCACGACATCTGATTGAGAGGTGGCGATCTTCATGTCGGGGATAAATACACAGACCCCTGTACATGCTGAGGATCACTGCCAAGTGACACTAATAACGAAACATAATCTGCACAAATCAAAGATGCCATCTTAATGTACCAACATGGATACTCTTCAGACCCTAGCTATGCCTCAAAATCTTTTCCATGAAAATAATAAACAGAAGGGGAGACAAGACATACCCACAGTACTGGTGGAGTCCTTGATGAAGCCCATCTTGTATGTACTCAGTGTAATGCAGGGAATGCAGAAACAAAAATGTGCTAACTCATTAAATACAGGGACCTGACATGCACCATCAGTCTAAGACCTCACTTCTTGCAAGACATTTCAGGGTACACCGTCATTTCCCCTTCTCCAAGGTTACAAAACAAATAAAGACAGTACTGGTTAACTGACATGAACCCTGCCATATCAGTACAACGACAAAACTTTGATTCACACTGTTCAAATAATTGCATACTGTAATCAAGCAGGTAGAATTTAAATTGGATTGTCAGCATATCCATGGAAACATTGTACTAAGAAAGCTACTTCCTTACTGGTTTAACTGCAAACAATGTCTGAAACAGGAGATTTATAAGGGATCCTCCCTTCAAGAAGCCTGCGCTCTCCTTCTCAGGCAGGCATAATTACATGGTGTCATAAAATATTAAATTCAAAACAATGTCTTCATTTCAATGTAGAAAAATAAAGTCAATGATTTAAACAGCCCATAATGGATTAGAGTACCATTTCCCCCAGCACATAAACAGGATATACACAGTTCCAAATATTACTGTGCTTGAATTTTAGCTATTACTGTAGAGACAAATGGGGATGTCTGTCTGACTGCAATGCAGATGTGTCCAACGACTATAAAATATTTGGCTTATATTAATGATATTTTATTTTATCTTGGGTAATATGTATATGTTTTCCATGTGGCATGACAAATAAACACAATGAAAAGTTAGTCTTTTTGGAGATATTCCTTACCAAACTGTAAGCACATAGTAATAAAACACATTTAAAAGTAAGTTTATTTTAGAGAAATTACTGGAAAGTTACTGCTGTATACGTGGCCTGAGATTCATTAACAATTGTGCAGCCTTTGCACAAAGCCTAGATGATTGCAGCACATTAGAGCAATGAGAAGCAGCTGTCACTGAATATCCATGCTGCTCACCACACTTACGCAATTTCAAGTGTCGTTTCATGGCCAACAACAGTATTGGTTACCATAAAACCGTGCTGGTAGCATAAGCAAATAACATAAACAAAAATACGTGCCTCTAGGCAAACATTTTATGCAAGCAGATGCTGACAGCTTATAAGAAGTAAATGCAAGTGACTTTTAAGCGTGTAGATGCAGCTGACATGCATTTGGGATAATTTACATGGAATCCGATGTGAACAGTGCAGGGATGATTACAAGGGGAGGGTAAATGGAAAAATGTGCTCAATTACTGCATTCAAATGTGATGCTACCAGAAAAAAAAAAATTTTTCAATAGGAAGACGTTCATATTGATGGTGATAATTAATAATCCTGCAACTGTTTACCCATGCACATACACACATAAAGTAAAAATAGAGATACTAAGAATGGATGTGAGAGGGACGCAATACAACATTGTAAGAAAGGGTAGTAAATGTGGTATTAATGTTGATAGCATGCCAAGCTGAGATAATAGCAAGGACAGTGGACACATTATGGGCTATTTGGCATACAGTGCAGTTACTGAATATGATATGTATACACCGGGAATGTATATCTGATAACTATATTTATTGTTGTATCCTCCACTCTATACTTTATAAACAAGGTATGACCCGTACAGCAGCTGTGTCAAACATTGTCAAAAGGGACATGTTTACATGTCTTCCACAAGCATGTTTTTATATACACGTGCATCATAAACAGTAATATTATAGCAAACAAAATCCATAAGTGACAAATGACAACACAGATATGATGGCATTGCAGGACTTCAAAGTATCTGTAAATGGAGTACATGTAATAATTATACGGGGCTTGCTCACACAACATTATAGCAAATACTGCTATAACAACATGCAAACAACACAAACACATATGTTATTTGCATTAATAATAAATAAAAAAATGAAAACAATAACTTCATAAAATGGTGTTTGTCTAATGTCAGTACATTTATAGAATGTTACCCTTGACTGGAATTGAACAGCAAGCTATATAAGCCTGCCTATAAACCTATGAACTACAAATATGTTTATGTATCATATGCATCACAATGGAAGTCTTAAGCTATGAGACTCTACCTGTGTGAAGTCATTACATCACATGAATGTGTTGAAATTTGTACAAGATTAAAAGACTGGAGGAGGTTTCTCCCCCTGTAATTGTACACATTGTAACACTTGTGGATGTCATTCATGCATAACAGCAGTAGGACGTGCATAACAGCAGCAGGATGTGCATAACAGCAGCAAGACATGCAATGCTTACAGTAAGCCAATGTGAGGTTTGAACACCTAAGTGATGACAGAAGCTATTGGAAAGAATGAATCTGAAACCATGTCACTGATGCTACAAATGTAAGATATTGTTTGTCTCTGAAGTTGTGACATCATTTTATTGCTGCAAGAGAGATGTGTGTCTTGTCATTTCTTTAAAATAGTGTTGCTGTATGTGTGTTCCTCACCCAACATTGCCTGCTTCAAGGTATACCCACACACACATGATACATAATGCAGTTATCGCTGTGACAGGAGAATGGCAATTAGGCACAATGTGTGAATGATCATGGATTCAAACACATCTTACTATGGCACAAGCATACAGAACATAGTCTCATGTCCTCACACCACAAGCAAAATTTTAGTCATTCTTATGAGAAAGAAAAATGTCATTCCATGGCATTATCATTTATTTCTGTGTGAAAAAGGAGCAGAAATCATTGCAATAGGAGTCTTTATCCATATATGTACACAGCAGATAGCAGGCTGACAACATTGTTACCTACCTGCACATTCATAAACGTACTGACACAAGTGACTTTAATGAGTAATGACTGGATTTCAACAGACTACCTAAGATCACAAGGTACAGAACACTGCCTGAATTGCATGCACCACACAATATGTTCTTTTACAATTTAACAGTGCACATTTAAATGGATGACATCACCATTCTTTCATATGTTGATGTTTTAAAGATGCAAGGAAGTTGAAGTGCACAGTAACACTACACGGTTGCACATACTACCTGCATTAGAAGCCTTCCCTATACAGCATAACAAACAAACATCCATGGATAGAAGTCCATTATTGTTGGATTCAAAGCTCCTGCCTCTGTACTTACACAGTCTGCAGAGCAAATTATCAACAGACAGCACCACAGGGTAACTCATACGACTACTTTGATGTGGATCTTTTTTGATAGCATGACGTAAGCTTTGTGTTGCCAAAAATGTTTACTGCCTACAGGTAATACAAATCTATAGTGTAATTCTCTCCCAAACAAAATATGTCACCTAAGTGGAATTTTACATAAGGGGTGCTATCACAGAAACAGTTGTATATGACAGTGCACACACTGATATTATTTATGCAATGCAGGATTCAAACCCCTCTACTTATCAATTTAAACAATTTATACAACACAAAAGCAGCTGTAAGTGCCACAGGAGAAGTGTGAGCTACAGGACCACAGTGTGCAATTTTGACATGCTAACCTCATCAGTGGGATAGTGAGAAGATGTCTGTGGTAAAAGTGGGATAAGGGGATGCTAGAATCTTCTGCTGAGTAGAAGTTGATAAAGCATGATTGTTCAGGCATATATAGTTAACTGACGTTGAAGCCAGACACACAAGTTCCCCACAGTGTGATTTGAACCTCATGTCTATTTAGGTTACACAATCTAGGCAGCACAGTTTTAGCTACAAAGACCAGAGAACAAGTCTGACTTGTAAGGGAAGAGTGTGCACTTTTGTCAGGAATCACTGTGGTGCAGATAAGAAGTTTATGTTAAAAGTGGGATAAACTGCACAGGGAGCTGTGCCCACAGTAAGAGTTTTCTCCTGAGTGGAAGTGAATACAGCACATTTGCTGTTGAAGGCTTACTTTCATTTCACTAGAACCACACAGGCACCTAAGTTCACCACTGTCATATTTGAACCACCTACCTAACTAGTTAGGCAATCTAGAAACTGCAGTATTAGCTGCAAGCATCACAGGAGAAGTTTGACTCTTATGAGGAGAGAATGCACTTCTTACAGGATGACCACATCAATGTATTGCAGAGACAATGCTGACAGGTGCTGACATTGTGGGAACATGGGCAACATTCTTGGCTAGGCTTATAAGGGCCTTTGGACCAATAGCCTAGTGTCATCCTATGAACCTATGTGGCAAAACTGAGATAAGGGGATGGTGGAATTCTCAGCCAGGTTAAATTTTTTCCCTGACTGTAAGTTGACACAGCCTGTCTGTATGTACCTGATACTGCAGTATGACACAGAATGTCCTCATGGTGAGAACTGAACCTCTTATGTATCTAGTTATATAATCTAAGAGGCACAGGACTAGATGCCAGCATCACAGGAGAAGTCAAATGCTTAAGGGGAGACAATGCATTTTTGACAGGATGACCTCATCATTATGCTGCAGAGAGGATGTTTGAGTTAAAAGTGGGATAAAGTGCAGAGGGAGCTATGTGTATAGTTAAATGTATTCTCCTCAGTGGAACTGGACACAGCACATTTGACATTGAAGCATTACTTACCTGTCACTACACCCCCCCACATACACACATGTAAAGGTTTCCCATGGGAAAAGTAAACCTCCCACCTATCTAGTTATACAATCCAGAGAGAACAGTATTAGTTACAAGCAGAAAGTGGACAAAGTACATTTGACATAGAAGGGTTACTTACCTGTCACTAGTCACCACTCCCGAGACACACAAATGTTTCCCACTTGAGAATTGAACCTCCTACCTGTCTAGCTACACAGTCTAGAGAGAACACTGCTAGTCACAAGCAAGAAGTGGACATAGCACATTTGACATTGAAGTATTACTTAACCTGTTATTACACCAACCCCTGACACATGCACACAAGTTTTCTATGGTGAAAATCGAACCTCCTCCCTATCTAGTTACACAATCTAGACAGCATGATATTATTTGCAAGCATCACAGAATACGTTTGAATTTAATAATGTTAAGAAACACATTTGTAATTATTAAAAATTAACCATTTGGAAGAGCTAGTACTGTGCATTACAGGTTTTGGGACAAATGCTTATGTGTGGACAGGCCACCCTAACATCACTGGAATTGTCCCATGTAATGACATACTTCTCTGCTAAGATTTGTATACTGTCATTGATGTACAATGCGTTACTGTGAGGGAGATGTATCTGTTTCAATCTATGGGATACCAGTGACAAGCACAGTTGTAAACCAGTGATTATCAACCAGTCATGGCAATTCATTCCGGGATGATTGCACACTTGCCTCATACTTGCGAAATGTGCATTGACAATACAATCAGATACTTCCTAAATAAGACAGTGACCTGCAGAATAACACTGATGGATTATGTGTGCAAAGATTATCCAACATGGTAACACAGTTGAAAGTGTAATCATGGGAGTGCAGACATACATTAACAACTGATTTAACTGAGTCAACATCACTCTAAAATCCAGATAACTTGCTGTCAAAATGCAACGCAGACATACAGATGTGCAACCTAAATAAAGAAGCATTTGTAGTTTTTATTTTTACTCTCTACCTGAAATGTAACACTGGCAAGCTCAATTGTGCTGCTGATAGCAAAGTATTAGCACATGTGTAATCTTGAGGTGTTGAAGTTACAATGGGAATTAGCATTAGTATATGGTGCTCTGTGCTGACTTCTGCTCAAAGAAATTATACCAACACAACCATATCTGAATATGATTGAATATAGAACAGATATGTGTTATGGTTATGTTTCAGGTGTTTCGATTTACACATTTGTCATAACAGTTGCAGTTAGTCAATCCTTATATGCATCTAGAGGTGTATTATGAAACACATGAAGGACCAAGCATGTTATTGCTGTTGGAAACATTGTTTATGGAAGCAGTTGTGAATCAAAGAGGTTTATTGGATGACACAGACATGATGGGAAGAGGTGGACAGTTGGTGACAGGAGTAGACAATACAGATATACTAACACATTAGTTCATGTTTTTTTTCTGCACATATTTGTGTTGTGTTAATTTTTGCATTATCAATATAATTATTCATGCAAGATCTTTACAAGAGAGGCTTCACAACAGGATGCAAGCACATTAGTATATCAGCAGGATAACAGTGTGTTAAGAAAAGGTGTATCTACCACATACACATACACGAGTCATACAAAACATTCAATACAAAACATTTAGAAACAGTTTGGAATACATCTGGATTCAAACTTCAGAGTATTGGAAGAAAAACCTAAAGACCTGAGCATAATCTAAACACATTACATAGGAAGTAATACTTCATTCACAAAGTTCACATGTGACAACAGATTGCAGAGAAGGAGAATGTATGTATAACTCTTTATTACCCTCATGACAACTGTAAGCTGTACATTCAGGTCTTCAAATTGTGCAAAAGTAGCTTAACCTGAGTAAACATAGCTAAGCACAGCACAGCAGCACACGGGCACTGCAGTAATTGGGGTAGAAAGCAAAAACTCACAAAATGTTACCATAAGCTGTGAACTTCCATTTAGCCTCAGTTGCATTTGGTGCTCAGTGCCAGACATGGCAGAAAATGTAGAGGATGACTAAGGACACAGAAGGGGGAGAGGAAGGCAGGGACAAAGTAGCTTTTGACAAAGGCAGGTTAATGATGGGTCATAACAATATGTAGGCAACAGCTACACATAAAATAGTGTTCTATAAACAGCAAGTAACACTTAGCTAATGCCTGCATTAGAACCATTGAAAGTATGCAAAATTCTGTGCATAGATTTGATCATTACCTCATCGGGCTACCAAGGAACTCTTAATTCATACTCATTGAATAACAGAATTGAAAGGCAGTGAAAACATATTGAAGAAGAAGGGATGAAGAGAGAGAGACAGAGACAGACGGAGAAAGGAATAGCAATTCAGTTTTTTGTAGGACACATAGGACCATCTGTATGGTGTGCTGTTCTTACTTTTTACCTCATTATTAATCTTGCCTGCTTTGTACACTAAAGTGCTTGCTATAGGGAGCTAGAAGGGGTAGGAGGTTACAACCAACATTAAGACATAAGCAGGGTAAGGAGGGGTTATTAAGTGTCCCTGTTAAGGACGGAATGTTTTTACAAATGATGTCTTGCTGCACTATTTAGATGGTATGTTGATTTGTAAATGGAGAGAAATACATACATTTGCAGATAACTATATAATAGGAATACAAAATGTCATGAAAAAATAAATGGACTTAAAGCTGTAATCAAACCCATGATAATATGCAAAAACATCATTCTACAGAGAGGGAAGTTATCTCAACATGCAACATAGGAACTTCTAGCTCATTATATCCAACAGCCTAAAACTGTGATAGTAACTGTTTCACAGTACTGCTTTTTTCTGCACTCCCATGGTGCAGCAGATTTAAGTACATTTGCATGAAAGTAACCGGACTATTGCATCTGAAATTAAAATCTTCAGCTTTTACTGTAAGAAGTTGAATGGTATTCATCGTCACTCAGCACTGGTGTGTAATGTCAACCTCTGCACAAATGCTGAGGACAAAGAGTGAAGGCTTTTTCATGAGCCATTTCTCGCCATGTGTGCTGTGTGTGATTTTATTTTTTAACTAGATTAAACATGAGAAAAAGGGGTTGACGACAGTCATGAAATGGTGGTGGCAAGCAGAGGGTAGGACATGGGAAAGAATGCAGGAATTTGCAGGAGGGTGGTGGGAGAGCAACATAGCTAATCATTTCTTCACAGCATAAATGTATTATTGTACACACAATTTTATGACTGTGGAGAGTTGCCACACTAAGTATGGCTGACAATAACAGAATAATGTTGCATACCCAATTTGAGCAAATCAAGTGTGTCAAGATGAGACATGGGTGATTAGATTATTAAAAATTAGAGAGCCGTGTATAGAGCGTAATTTTTTTTTTTTTTTTTTTTTTTGCATAGAGAGGAATGTTAGGGAAGGTGCTTAGGAATGAAAGGGTCAGTTATGTAGGGTAGGCTAGGTAGCAGGAGCAGACAAACAGGACATACAAGACAGACATGGATGGTGATGACACAAACGTTTGATGCACAGCATGATGGGGATGGGTAGTGGAGCTTGGAGGCACAGCCACATCCAACTTGAGAACAGTTAGAATCTAGTCCACATCCTCAGAAATTTCATCACTGTCTCAGTGTCACCTGCCTGGGTCAATGTCAGATGTGGCATCATATTTGCAATCTGACATAGGACCTTTTCAACCCTGCTAATTCTGACAACCAGGCTCCTCTCCATCATGTCCTCCAACAGCCCTGTTAGCTCCTGTCAGGTGACAACATCGCCACCTTCCCTGCCACTGCACCAGCAGCCAGGGCAGAACTACCTGACACAGGTGGAGCAGGTAGGGAAGGAGCTGTGGAGGCAATGCTGACAGGTAGTGAACCAAATGTGCTGGGTGTTTGTGTTGCCTGTGGTGGTGCCACTGTAGCCACATGTGAAGGTATGGTGGGCCAAACCCAAGTTGTCGGTCTACCTGCATGTGCTGATGGTCAGCTTGTTTTCCACAGCAATGTTTTAAAAAAAGGAGAGATGAAGGGTGGGAGGGAGACAGAAAAAGAGAGATTTAGATTAATGGCATGTTACATTTCTTAATTATTTCAGTACATAAACAATGTGAGAGATATATAACTATGCCTTAGCCACATCCAGATATGATGGGAAGGTATGAATGTACTCTAAAATCAATCTGTCACAATGGTATGATGTGAGTAATTGACTTATGTATTTCACTAGGGTTTCTGTCATGTAGTTGAACTTTTACAAGTTCGAACCTCATATGGTTGAGACCATAAGTTTTAATTTGTAAAAGTTCGAGCTTTTCAATGGAAATCTCCATAAGCAGAGGTTTCCATTTTGTTCAATGGGGTGTGATCTTGGAGTTGGTATATTTAAGTAGCGGGGGTGTGCAGTTTATTTTGTTTTCTGTTTTTTTGTTGTTTTTTGATTCATAGTCGAAGTTTTGTAACTTCAAACATAACGGTTCGAACATTAAGTGTTCGAAGTTAAAAGACTTGACTATGTGATACAGACCTATTTCACTATATGCCACATCAGATATCTGTTTTATAAGGTAATAACTGCATTTGCAAATATTGAATTGTGAATGCTATGCAGTATTGAACTTAAAATATTTTAAAAACATTATCATTTAAAAAAATCGAATCTCTGTTTGTGGGTATCGAAACCGCACCATTTATCTGATGCACTTATTGCCTAATGCAATAACCAGGAGCTATTGGAGCAGGCATGGAGGCCTGATATTTATTTATTTATTTTATTTGTTTCCAGTTTGATGACCGGGGAGGTCCACTGGGCTCAGGGAGCCCATTTTCAGTGGAGGCCTGCGGAAAAAAGCTCCACATTACATAGTAAAAATAAGCAAAGTATAATAGAAAAGTTGCAAAGCATACATTACATTTCAGATTAGAGACAAGTTGTGTATTGGTTACATAGCATCTAAAATTGTATGATGGTAGTAAAGAGAATTGTTCCCAGAAAGGGGAGAATAAAAGGTGGAAAGTAAACTATTTACAATATATACATTCATGATATTGTCGTTAGATTACATTATATTCAGAATGAGGCAGTTGTATCATAGAAAAAGTTGCAAAACATACATTACATTTCAAATTTGAGACAAGTTGTTGTTCTTTGGTTACATAGCATCTAAAATTGTATGATGGCAGTAATGAGAATCATTCCCAGAAAGGGGAGAATAAAAGGTGGAACGTAAACTATTTACAATATATACATTCATGATATTGATGCTAGATTACATTATATTCAGAACGAGGCAGTTGTTCAGGAATTCAGTATGGAGTAGAGTTACTAGTAAGGTAGGTAGGGAGAATGCAATTGCATTTCCAATTAGAGGACATGTAGAATGGAGCTGAGTTTTAAAGTGTTCAAAGTTTTCAGACATTCATAGAGAAGGAGGGAGAGAATTCCATTTTTTGGCTAAGGAAAAGGATAGGAGAAGCTGACCAGCGGGACAGTTCGGTTTGTGGATAGTTATTAATTTTTGGTGGGCAGATCTTAGAGTTCTGTGTGGGGTGTATGATTATAAGATGTTAGTTAGTGCCAGGCATTTAGTTGGTTTAAATATTATCTTGTGGGCTTTAGTGAGTTGAAGGTAGTCAAGGTAGTTGGGGAGTTCTAGCCAGTTTAGCAGGCGGAGGGCAGTATAGTGGTGGGAGGAGTATTTGGATTTGGTGGCAAATTTTGAAATGTTGTTATAACAGATTTCCAGTTTGGAAGAGATAGAGGAAGATAGATTGGTTAGTAGGGGAGCACTGTACAATAGTGACAGTAGTAAGTAGGTAGTGGCGAGGGTTTGTCTTGTAGAAGGAGATAGAACGTGGAAGTTTCTGTACAGCATGCCAAGTTTTTGATGTGTTTTCTTAATATTTTGCTGAATATGGGTATCGAATTTTAGGTGTTCATCTATAGTTACCCCAAGAAGTTTAGAAAAAGGAACTACTTCTATGGTGGAGTTGGCATGGCTGATAATTGGGAAAGAGTTTTTATCGAGAGGGAGGGATTGTGAAGGAGAGAATAGTAGAATTTTGGATTTGTTGGCATTTAGAGAGAGGTGATTTTGAAGCATCCAGTTCTCAGTGGTTGAGAAGGCAGTTTAAGTTTTTGTTTGAAGCTTGGGGAGGTTAAAGGCAGAGCAGACTAAAGCTGAGTCATCTGTGTATTGTACGATCTTAGTGTTAGGAATGGCTGCATGGAAGTCATTGATAAAGATATTAAACAGCATTGGACCGAGTATGGATCCCTGGGGTACCCCAGTGGGGGTAGGTAGGAAGGTTGAGGTGCCATTTCTCCATTTCACGGCCTGAGCTTTGTCAGACAGGTAGCATTTGAACCAGGATAGGGTATTCTGAGAGAGATTAAGCTTAGAAAGGTGGCTCAGGAGATGGGTATGGGAGACTGTGTCAAAAGCCTTGGAGAGGTCTAGAAGAACTGCAGATACAATTTCTCCAGAATCACAGGTGTGGTTTACTATGTCTAGGAAAGAGGGAAGAGCAGTTATTGTGCTATGGCCAGGTTGGAAACCATGTTGTGTTGGAGTGATAAGTTGTTTTTGGTAAGGAAAGGCATGAGCTGGAGGTGGATGTCTTTTTCAAAAATTTTTGAAATTAGGGAGAGAATGGCTATGGACGGCCATGGTGGTGCAGTGGTTAGCATTGTCGCCTCACAGCAAGAGTTTTTCCGGTTTGATCCTCGGCTGGGGTGCCTTCTGTGTGGAGTCTGCATGTCCTCCTTGTGGTCATGTGGGTTTCCTCTGGTTGCTCCGGTTTCCTCCCACATCACAAAGACATGCAGTAGGTGGATTGGACACTCTAAATTGGCCCTAGGTATGAGTGCGTGTGTGTGTGCCTTCTGTGGAAGGTTGGGCTCCGGGCTGGCAACTCGACACTGTAAAACTCCACTGCCAATCATGAGTGGACAGGTGATCCGCTGTGGCGACCCCTAACCGGGAAAAGCTGAAAGAAGAAGAAGAAGAGGGAGAGAATGGCTATGGGGCAGAAGTTTGAGATGTTATTATTTTTACCTCCTTTGTGGAGGGGTAGAATAAAGGCTGCATGCCACAGTTTGGGGACGTAAGATTCCTGTATGGATCTATTAATGAGAAGGCTAATGAGGGTGGCGATTCCATCTGCTGCAATTTTTAGAAAGAGTGAGGGGATAGTGTCAAGAGCATTGGAGCATGGCTTCAGTTTAGAGAGAAGTTTTTTTATGCATGAGGTAGAGATGGGTTTGAGATGAAATATGGGAGGAGGGTTAGGGATGGAAGGTTGGGTAGAGGCTGGGGAAGAGGGGTTGAGTTGAGGAAAAGGTTGTAGTTTGGGAAGGTCTTGGTGAGTTCTGCTATAGAGTTGGTAAAGAAGGAGTTGAACAGAGTGGCTATTTCTGGGTCGGATTTACTGGCTTCAGGGCAAGGATTGTTTTTGGTACCTGGGTTGAGAAGAGAACTGATGGAGTTCCAGAACTGTCTGGGATTTTTGGAGTGGTTAGACTGGAGTTTAATAAAGTATGATTTTTTTGTCTTTCATAATTTGTTTTTTAGCTAGGTTGCAGAGTTGTTTATATTTATGAAGGGTGTCAGGTTGCTTATTGCAATGGTAAAGTTTCCAGGTCTTGTCTCTTTGTTGCATAAGTTTTTTAGTATCTTTAGTTAGCCATGAGGCGGAGTTGGGTTTTATTCTTTTTGTTCTTGGTGGGGCTTGGGAGTTCAGGGTATTTAAGAAGGTTGAGTTGAAGAATTCTATGGCATTATCTAGAGGAAGAGTTTTTAGATTGTTCCAGTGTGTTTGTTTGAGAGAATTAGAGAAAGTTGTGGGGTTGAAGTTTGTAAGGTTTCGTGTATGGATATATTGGTATAGGTGAGGAACAGAGGGGGGTGCTCAATAGATGAAAGCTGGCAGGTGGTCACTAATGGAGTCTGGTAAGATGTCTGTGTTTGAGATTTTATATGGATGGGTGACTAGGATCCAGTCAAGAGTGGAGCCTGAGGGTTGCTTTTATTAGGTCTAGTAATGGAGTTGGTTAGTTGAGTGAATTTGAATAGATTGATAGATATGGAGAGATTACAGTTATTAATTTTGTTTCAGTCTATGTTCACGTCCCCTAGTATGTAGGTCTCAAGCTTAGTTTTAGTTGAGGCTCACAGAAAAATGTCTTCAGTTGTTGTGACATTGCTTCCTGGTGGGGGGATATAGAGGGCCATGATACAAATGTTTTTATAGTTATTCATTTTTAGTAGACCTATGACAAGTAAAAGTTAAGGTATGCCTGCTCAGGATAATATACAGTGATGGACTGAGAAAACTTCTCTTCCTTGCAGTCAGAACAGATGCATAATTACCTTGTGCCTCTCTAAAGCTAGTTAATCTCTCCTGATGCACCTCATAGTTTTCTGCAATTTCTGCTGCAGCTGTACAGAAGAAACCTATAAACATTATATATATGAAAACATAACAGATAACTGAGTTAGCTGGTTGGATAATTAATTCCATACCACTGACAGGTTATGGGTAAGTATACTTACAGAGCTGAGGGGTGTTTGCAGTCCTAAATTTATTTTCACATTGGCTAAGGATCCCTCTTGCTCTTCTTCATGTCACTGTAGTGATGCCAACATAGTTCCTCAGTGCATGGGATGCCAGTTGCACTGGAAACAGCCTTGGCCACATTATTCCAAGCCTCAACCTTATACTCAGACCCAGTATATTCCCCATGCAGTAGCCTCCTGCTGTAGCACTTCCAGAGGATTGCCACAAAATGCCTAGACTCAACACCCTACCTTTGTGCTCTAAATGGGACTCCTTTCCTACCATCACCAGCCATGTCTGCAGCAGTTAAACTAGAAATATGCATCTGAATTTGCACACAGTTCAGAACTCACATATAACAGCTTGTGCACAAAGGCACACAGCCTTTCAAACTGCATTTACACAACTGGAAGCACAGCAATGGCTTGGCAGATACATTGGCAATGCGTACATCAAGAAGCACAGAAGGTGTTATAAATGGTATTGAGATTTGGCCATGCCCAAGGCTCAAAATCTTGAGCCATGTTCCAGTGTTAGGCCCCTGATATGTTTTGTGGTGGTGTTTATAACCATGGTTTGCCAGAGGAAAACTGGTTATGACGTGTGACATGTTGTGAATTAGACACTGGTAAGACAGAGTAGTACCACCTGGGAATTGATCCCAAGAGAAAATAAAGGATACAATGTTAAACTTTGCTCATTAACTATTAATACCACAGTAGAACTTGCTTATTAGCATGCTAATTACAGGTATACTAATTTAAGACTGGCTACACACCTACTTCAGACATGCCCGTATGTCTGTGGCTTTACTTAGACATGGGACTGCATTTCTATGTGAAAGACATTGCGTTCGTAAATACATCAAAGAGGTATGCAGTTGCGTGATGATAGTAAGGCATGGTGGGTTAGGTTACATGCATACTTCAAAACACATACTGTAATAAACATAGTTATATTTATTTATTTATTTATTGACATTTGATTACCGGGAAAGTCTGACTGAATAGAAGCCCATTTTTAGTGGAGGCCCAGGGAGAAAAGTTCCAAATTATTACAAAATAGTTTAAGAACAATAATTTTACAATCTTAAAAAATAAAACCAAAACATCTGCAGTTTAAATAATTGTAACAAATTAGACATAATATAAAAACATTGGTTAAGAATCAATACAAGGTTTAAGACAATTATTTAATATTTAGAGAAATATTAGACAGTTTGTAGAGAAATTAAAGGCAAGTTAGTGTAATACAAAGAGGAACTGCATTATGAAGTGAGGGAAAAACAGACATTGTATATTTGGACAGAAAGTCAAGTAACAGAATTAGATAGCAGTAAGGAAATATATGAAGAATGGAGACTGAGTAGGTATAAGGAATGAAAACGTACGTGTTCACATTTAAAGATTTAGTTTACACTGGTTTTGAGCAAGAACAAAGCCAGATTTTAGCTAGGAAGCCTTTAAGAGTGGTTTTGAAAGATGTGGTAGAGGACATAGACCTAATGGATACGGGTAAGGTCTTCCAGACCTTTGCAACCTTGTATGAGTGCAGACAATACCCAGAAGATTTGCTAGGTTTGTAGACAACAATTTTTGGTCACTGTGTTGCAATGACTGACTGGGAACATAGTTGTGTAGAATATTTTTTAGTGCTGGACAAGCAGATGGATGAAGAAATGATATGTGATAACTAAATGATTACAACAAAATGATTGGGCACATCATACCTATGTATGCACATTGTACATTAAGTATCATCATTGTTATGTTTTACATAATTTACACACATTATATTGGGCTTCTACAGCAAGTAGTAATGACACATTTCTAGAAATAAACAGTGTACTTATAAAGATGTGCATTTACTGTGACATTCCTGAGCAAAATGTGGTGACAAATGGCATTCTGACCTCCTCTGTAAAAGTATCTGTCAAATGGATTCAAACCCTGCACCACCTGTCTTCTGTCTTTATGACCATTGCACTTATATCTTGTGCCACAGAGAAATCACTTATATCTTGTGCCACAGAGAAATTTGCATGACAGGTTAAATTTATTCATGGAGTGCTCTCTATTGTTCTCTTTAGAGTACTGCCAGTTGTACATTAGCATTAGGCTTATTTGCACTACAGAAGGCAGCTTAAATTATTTTTTTCACTTTCTTCCTTAGGCAGCAAACCCTGTTTGCACACTGTCTAGTGAAGAGCAAATGCAAAAGGCATTGAAGAAAAAAAATGAATCATTTGCTAAGTACTATTTAGAGTGCTGAAGGCTGAGCACCAGTGCCAGGCATGTTTGCTGTACAGAAGATAGTTCAAATTAAAATGTTCACTTTTTTCCATAGGAAGTGAACCTAGTTTATGCTGTGCTGAGAGAAGCAAAAATTCAAAAAGCATTAGAAATAAAAAAATACAGAGAAAAAAACTAACAGTAAAATGAATTCAATCAATGGTTTTACCTAGAAATGCACACAAGAACTCCATTCAAGTGGCACATTCATCCTTCTCACATCTCCTTGCAACATCAGAAATGTAATGTTTGCTACATATTATCAGACTTGTAGGTAGTATCAAATAATGTGAAAGTGGACAGACAACAGTTCAAATGTTGCTAGAAATACAGAGAATAGTTCATTTGTAAACAATACAATGATATCACAAAATGTGAGTACCTACATATTTAGACCACTCTCTGTAAAATTATCAGGTAACTGGGTTTGAACCCTGTTTAGCTGCCCTTTTTCTTTAAGCTCATAGCACTTTCACCTTATACAACAGAAAAAGTTATTTGATCACTGCATTTTCTTCACTGAGTACTATCCAGAGTGCTGATGGTCATGCAACTTCACCACGTTTGTTTGCACTAACCTTCACCAGATTTGTTTGCACTACATAAGGCAGACTGAATTAAATTGTTCACTTTTTTATTTAGGAGGTGAAGTGTAGTTTAATATTAAAGACTGCTGCCAATCCAGACTGAGCAATGGCACACAACCAATGAAGAAAAAATACAATAAAGGGAAACATTATAAAACAAGTAGTTAAAATGTATTCTTTTGATATTTCCTCACCTTTGTTGTGTTTCAACATAAACATATTCTTATTAAACATCATTATATTTACACAAACAATGCTATCTATGGATTAGAATGCCAGAACAGCAAGGCGTTTACAAGACAGTTTAGATTCTTATTAGTATGTACCACACACAACATATACTGTGAAGAAACGAAGATATTAGCTGTACCCAAAATGTGACATAGTATCAATTTATATAGCAGGTGCAACAGCCACAATTCCTGATGTTTTTCCTGTGTACTTTGCAGTTAGATCTGTGTATGGCTGTAATACTGACAACAGGGAAGATAAATCTTTCCTTACACAATATAACTAAACTGTGAACACTGCACTGTTTGTTCTCTTTATTTTATGAACATCGTTCCCCTATCTATGCTTCCCTAACAAGACTGCTATGTGTTTTGTCTTGGAGTTGATATACGTTTCGGTTAATAATTGCTTTCTTAGACTTGCAGACACAATTCAAATCAATGTTTGGAATAGTGCCGTCCTAAGTCAGTCAGTGGTAGTCACAACATTTCTTGTAGGTCCCTTCTCTCCGACACCCTCTGACTGATACTGTAGTCAAGCTAATAATTAACATTTGCAAGCACTTAGCAGGTATCCCTTTTTTGTGCTCATCCTTGCAGATGTAGGGCATATCCATGAAATCATGTAGGTACTTACACATGTTTACATTTCTTCACTTAGTACGGATTGTGGAATTCATGAATGCAAATGAATTCACACCTCATTTCTATATTCACAGTGCTCACAGGGCTGAACCTCCACCATATAAAGGTAATAATGTAGCTAATTAACTTGTACTGTAGTATCGTAGACTAAATCCAGAGAACTTGATACTGCTATTCACTGCTACTTGCTTTGCAAACTGTTTTCTACTTTCTCGATTGGATTTACTGCAAAGGTAGGCTGCTGTTATGAACACATTTATGTATCTTTTTATTTATTTATTTTTTTTTATTTTATTTTACATTTGTTGACCAGGCTAGTCTAGCTGGATATATGTCCATTTTCAGTAGAGGCCCGAGGAGAAAAGCTCCAGTATTTATTACAAGGTTTATAAAGAAGTAGCAAAACAAATATTATTGTAGGGTGTTTTTTTTTTTTTTTGTGTGTGTGTGAGCAAATACTACATAATACAATGTGTAGACTTAAATCATACATAGCAATTACAATAAAATTTAACATAAAGAATTGATAAAAATGCATTGAGGTGTGAAGGGAAAGGTATTAGAGATATAGGGAGAGAAGAAAAGAGAAGAAAGAGAAAGAATTAAGAAAAAAAGGAAGAGGAGAGAGGGTTAGTCTGGGTTAGTACAAGAGCATAGCCAGTATTTATTGAGATACAGTTTTAGATTCCTTTTAAACAGTGGGAGTGAAGTGAGAGATGTAATCCCAGAGGGTAGTTTATTCCATATTTTTTCAACAGCATTGGAGAACAAGCAATCTCCTGCTAAATTGTTAGTTTTAGTAGTATGGATCAGAAGTTTGTTTGAAGAGCGCAGGTGTTTCAGGTTATTGTAAGGGGTAATGAGACTGGAAAGTATTGGGGTTTTGCTAGGTTGGTATAGGGTCTTGTGCACTATTGTAAGCTGTTGGAGTTTGAGGTGGTTGGGAAGATCAAGCCATCCTAGTTGTTTTAGGTTCAGGCAGTGATGGGTTCTGAAAGTAGATCCTGTAGAAAATCTAGCAATATTATTATAGGATGTTATTAGTTTATTGAGGTTATTTTTAGAGAGATTGGTGAATATGGGTGAGGCATAGAGTAGAGTAGAGATTAGGTGGGTTCTAGCTATTGTGGTCCTTGCTAGTGGAGTGAGAAAGGGTTTGATTCTATATAGTGATCCTATCTTTTTGTTAACTGATTTTATTGTATTGTTGATGTGAGAATCAAAGTTGAGATTATTGTCTGTAGTTATTCCTAATAGCTTAGTGGTAAGATCAGGAGAGATAACAGTACCGTTGTTGGAAGTAAGAGTGAAGTGAAGAGGGGTGGACTTTCGGGTTGGTGAGAAGAGTAGCAGTTTAGTTTTTTTAGGGTTGAGGAGCAGGCATCATTGAGAGAACCATTGTTCTACAGTGTTAAAAGCTTTTTGGGTAATAGACTGGAGTTCAGTTTGAGAGGTGGCTGTACAGATTATAGTAGAGTCGTCTGCATATTGAATGCAGGTAGTGTTTGGGATAGCTGCTTGCAGGTCATTAATAAAGATAGAAAATAGAAGGAGGCCTAGGATAGAGCCTTGAGGAACCCCTACAGAGATAGGAAGGTGATCAGATAGTGAGTTTTTCCAGAGAACTGCCTGTTGTCGGTTTTCTAAGTAAGATGTGAACCAAGTTATGGAGGGAGGATCAAGTGAGAGAGAAGTAAGAATATGCAGAAGAAGTTGGTGATTAACCATGTCGAAATCTTTAGATAAGTCAATGAAGACTGCAGATGATAGACTATTTTTATTGCGGTTATAGTTGATAGAATTAGTAAAGGAGAGCAATGCAGTGGAGGTGCTGTGGGAAGGTCTAAATCCATGCTGACAAGTAACAAGTAGGTTGTTTTGGAGAAGGTGGTTTAGTAGTTGTTTATGTATGCATTTTTCCAATATTTTTGCAAGAGGGGATAAGAGTGCTATAGGACGGTAGTTAGAGAAGTCATTGGAGTTCCCACCTTTATGGAGTGGAATAATATGAGATATTTTCCAGATGGAAGGAACAGTTCCTTCTTTTATAGATCTGTTTAAGAGTATAGAGATGGGATAGCAGATAGCTTTGGCACCTATTTGAAGGAACTCAGCAGGGAGTCTGTCTGCAGAAGGGGTGGTAGGTTTTAGTTTGAGGAGGAGTGAGAGGATAAAGGAGGTAGGAATTGGTTCAAAATGAAAAGAAGGAGGTAGAGTAGCAGAAGATGTAAGCAGGTTTGCAGTATTGGGGGATAGGTGACTAGCTAGAGTTTGGATAGCATTTGTGAAGAAAGAGTTGAAGGCATTAGCTGTTTGTGAGGGATTTTCAGTGTTGGAGCCTAGTGGGTTGGGGGTGATAGATTGGCCTGGGGAAAGAAGATTGTTAATACTAGTCCAAAATTGTTTGGGTTGCTTGTTGGAGGTTTGTTGAGATAAGAGAAAATAGTTCTTTTTGTCTGTCAGAATGGCTTTTTTTGTACTGTTTCTAAGTTCTCTGAAGGTTTGGTGGTCAGTCAGATTCCTAGTAGTGCATCATTTTGTCCAGGATTTGTTTCTGAGGGTGATTTTTTGCCTAGTGTCATTGGTGAGCCAGGGGACTGGTTTAGCTTTGGTTCTAATAGTTTGTAAAGGTGCATGATGGTCTAGAATGGATAGGAATGTGGAAATGAAGTATTCTACTGCTTCGTTAAGGGGAAGATGTTGTAGTGGAGACCAATTACATTGTTTTAGTTCTGCTAGAAAGAGTTCTGAGTTAAATTGCTTTTTTGAACATAATGTTAGGACAGTGTTATGAAGAGTTAAGTTTGTTTTATGTCTAATAATGTAGGTTAGTGAATGGTCACTTAGATCGTCTGGAAGGGTACCAGATATATAGGTTTGTTGGGGGCTATTAGTAAGTATCCAATCTAAGGTAGTTTCATGGTTATTGATTTTATTAGTTCTGGTAGGGCTGTTAATGAGTTGTGAGAAGCCATATAGGTTTATATGGGAGGAGGGGTTTATACTTTTACAGGCATTCCAATCAATGTTTACGTCACCTAGGATAATCTAAATCTTATTTATGGTCTACATTTCACAATACAAGTATTGCTGTACAATCTGCATTACTCTCAGTGGCTGCTTGCATGGGCATGTTATTTCTTGACCATGCAGTATTTTTCTACCTAATGATGACAATTTAATGGGAATTTTGAATCTTGAAAACTGACCACTTTGTCCAGAAGACTGTTGCATTAATTATCACCAAGGTCATGGATTCTGGCATTAGTTGCATTGACAGAATTATTAAGGCTTTGATGTGTACCTGGCTAACCTCCATTGAAGTACATATTAGACCAAAAAGTATTAACAATTTTTCCTTGACACGTCTACATTTATTTAATGTTGCAATGTACTATAGAGTGAAAGAAATGTTAGTCCTGCTATGAATTTTTAATCAAGTTCTTTGTTTTGCATTATGGGGGAAGGGCATGGGAAACTGTATTAAGTTGTTTGTACTGATATGAGGCCTTACTGTTCATGTATTTTGCGTATGATGGATGGATACATTCATATTTGTTTGTGTTCAAACATCTTTTGTATTTGTATTTCTGGATTTCTTCTTTCCTATTATCTTTCCTGTCATACAGGGCAATGTCACCCAATGCATTTACACCCTGTAAACTGCCATGCACTAATACAGAGAATAATGTGACCGTTCAAGCCCTAATTCACCCATATATGGGTCATTCCTCATACAGAGAAGCAGAAGAGACAGATCCTCTTATAACCATATCTTGGAGCAGATGGAATCATTTGACTGCAGTGGGAGGCAATGTATGTACATATTTCAAAATACGACAGAGGGACAGTGACATGATTACAGCAGCCAGATGTCATGCAGCTGCAACTATCCATGAACATATGGCTACAGGGGCAATCCTTCTACAGAGCCACCACTGAAGGAAACAAAGGAGTTCCTGTCCACTGTCAAAGATCCCAGCAGCTCAGAATCTTGATATTGCAGCTGATGTGGAAGTCAACTCAAGTGTGTAAACTGCAGAAATGCCAGGTATACAATTTAAATACATAATTGTCATTATGTGTATATATATATATATATATATATATATATATATATATATATATATATATATATATATATATATATATGGATTCCTATTACAAGAACGGAAGTTCACTATTTCGAACTTGTCATAGGAAGCCTCACTTCTGTGAAAGTTCACTTTAAAGAAAGTGAACTTTTGCGTAAGTGCACTTCATTGAAAACACCGCAGCACAGTGGAGGACATAAAAAACAAGCTATGTCCTCCACTATGGTGCTATAGTCACGGACCTTAGGGTTAGGGCACGGGTTAGGGTAAGGGGATTATCCCCTTACCCTAATCCATGCCCTAACCCTAAGGTTCGTGACTATCGCACCATAGAGGAGAACATTGCTATGTCCTTCACTGCGCTGCAGTCATCATGGACCTTAGGGTTAAGGCATGGGTCATGGTAAGTAGTGCTATCCCCTTACTATGACCCATGCCCTAACCCTAAGGTCCGTGAGTACTGCACGGAAGTTCAGTACAACACCCGTTCGTTGTACTGAACTTTGCGTAAGTGCACTTTTGATTAAGTGCACTTTCACTGCAGTGAACATTCCATGCACTATTTTGAATTAGTGAAAATTCGATCTAGTGTATGGAACCCATAGATATATATATATATATATATATATATATATATATATAGGGGTCTACTTCACTTTGTTGATTTAACACAAAACTGAAACATAAATCATTGAGATGAGAACATTGAATGCTTACAAGAATGAAACTGCACAACATCAAAACTTACAAGAATTAACTGTGGCTGGAGATCGCGGTACAGTGAGAATAAGGAAATTTACCCTTTTCCTAACAGTAGTGTGATCTCGGAGTTGGTATAAATGATTTATGGGGGGTGGGGGCTGATTTTTGTGTCATATATATATATATATATATATATATATATATATATATATATATATATATATACATATACATATATATAGCTATATACATATATGGGTTGTCGTCAGATTGTCGAACCATGGATCACTGAGATGAAAACATTGTTCTTTTAGAACATCGAACTGATTGCATGGACATTGTCACAGGGAAAAATTCACATTCACTTTAATGTAAGTGCGTTCTTAGAGTTGGTATATTTAAGTAGAATTTTTTTTGTTTTGTTTTGTTTTTTTTTTTTTTTTAGCTTTTGATGTTCCGAAGTTTCATGCATATTGTCTGTGCCATATGCTGTTCGATGTTCTGGCAGTTCAACAATCTGAAGTCGACTTAGATATATATATATATATATATATACATATATATATATATATATATATATATATATATATATATATATATATATATATATATATATATATATATATATATATATATACATATATATATATATATATATATATATATATATATGGGTCTACTTCATTTGATCGACAGACATTGGGGAGGGGGACAAATCCCAGTTTTATGCCTTGAATACCGGTTTTCGACCGAATGAAATTTCGATCAAATGGGTTTTGATCAAATGGTCTGTCGATCAAATGAAATAGACCCATATATATATATATATATATATATATATATATATATATATATATATATATATATATATATATGCATAGGTTTACAGTGAAAACCTTGAAACTGCATTGGTCAATCGGCATGTGGTCAGCTTGCAGTTTTCAAGTTGGCAGAATGTCAAACCAAAATATATCGACTACAGTAGAGCAAACGGGTAGTGTAATTCGAGCATTTGAGTTCGACATTGTTCAGGAAGATCATAGTTCAATGAGAAACAGCGAAGTAGCCCTTTTCCTCACTGTAGTGCGATCTCGGAGTTGGTATATTTAATGTGCAAGGGGTGTGTGGGGTGCAGCATAGCCCCCCTGCAAAATAGTAGAATTAACGTACCATTTACTGTAGAGTTTAATGGGTTCCTATTACATGATCGAACTTCAACAAGTTCAAACCCTATATGGTCAAAACCATATAGTCGAACTTGCTGAAGTTCGAACACAGAAAAAAAATAAATAAAAGATGCAACAGTAAACTAATATTTCCCTTTACTGCACTGTAGTGCGATCTCAAGTTGGTATATTTAAATAGCGGGAGGTGTGGGGGGCTTGCCCCTACGTGGGAGGTGCTGGGGTACTCTCCCCCTGCTTAGAACAGTTAGTTTACTGTTGCATCTTTTATTTTTTATTTTTTTTGCTGTGTTCGAAGTTTTGAAACTTCGAACCGGCAAGTTCAGTATTGTCGTGTTCGAAGTTTCAAAACTTCAATCACGTAAGAGGAACCCAGAGTTTAATGGTACATTAATGTGCATAGCAGAAGGTGAGTGATGTCACCTCCTGCTATGTCGAATACATCGAACCACAGCTGTCGATGTATTCATTTTCCCTTTTCTTTTCTTTTTGGCATGTTGGATTCTGCATTTCGGGTTGACATTCTAAAAGGTCGTCCAAATTGGATTTGGAATGCCAATGCGTTAATTCTTTTCTTTAATTCTGCATTTATTATGTACCCCCTGTAAATTATATATACCTATACCAAGATCTCACTACAGTGAGGAAAAAGGTAACTTACCCAATCAGCACTGTAACACAATCTCCATTCACAGTTCAGTCTTGTAAGTTTCAATGTTGTGCAGTTTTGTTCTTGTAAACTTTCTTTGTTCTCATCTCAGTGATTTGCATTTCCATGTTGTGTTAATTCAGTAAAGTAAAGTAGACTCATTTATATACATACACACACACACACACACATATATATATATATATATTATATATATATATATATATATATATATATATATATATATATATATATATATATATATATATATATATATATATATGTATGTATATACAGAGAGAGAGAGAGAGACCTCGGGGATAGAAGAGACACATATAGAGAGGGAAAAGGAGGAGATAATTGGAGGGTGGGGGGTGGTCCATTAAACAGTAACAATTTGCATGAGAAGTGTCTTATTCTGCAGCTGTAAAGGCAATGCTGTGTTTCTTTTGCCATTTGCTTGATGATAGTTATCATTTCTGTTTCACCTCTCTTTTTATATGTAGGTAGAGCTGGCTGTGCCATTGTATGACAACCGGCATGTGGTAAGCACTCCTTCTGTATTGTTATTAATATCCAAAAGGTAAATGTATGTGTAAATTAAAAGTTATTTGATTTCATTGGATTAGCATCTCTTAAGTTGAAAATTGCATTTCATGCAGCATAGCTTTGATCGTTGCTTATTCTTTGTCATTTTTTTCTCCTTACTTGTTATCATAGCTGATACTGCCAGTGGCAATGTGGAACTCCTACAACTTGATATATCTGAGTATAGGTAGCCTCTCATGATGATGATCGTGGTGATGAAGAAACACAGTCTGGGGATTTAAAGGGTCGGTCTGACATTGCGGTTGTGCCTCCAACATCTCGGACCCTTATTTTGGACACAGTCAGTATGCTTACTAATACCTATGACTCAGAGACCTCAGACCCTTATTTTGGACACAGTCAGTATGCTTACTAATACCTATGACTCAGAGACCTCAGACCCTTATTTTGGACACAGTCAGTATGCTTATTAATACCTATGACTCAGAGACCTCAGACACAGGACAGATTGAGGATGACAAAGTTGATCATGGTATTGGGGTTATTCCTGGTTGATTCTCCTCATAGTCATCATGTGGGTGAGACGCCACACAACGTATGTATAGGGCCATCATGGAGGCACAGGCATGTTCCACAAGGGCCTCAGAAGAGATCGTGTGAGTACTAAACATTGTGCATTGTGACACGTGGGATTGCCTAAATCTGAGGACAGAAGAGTGGTTCTAGAAGAAGAAGAAGAACTAGGATCATAGGAAGTTACTAGGTTAATGGCCTTAAGGGCCTTACAAGTTTAGCCAAGTTCTACACTTATTTCCAAGATCAGCACTTATTGCCCCTGTCCAAGAGGAACATAGGTGGAACCCCCAGGGTGAATTTATAGTTACACATCCAATCATACAGATTGTGCTTGAAGACGGCCATTGAAGTGCTCTGTATGACATGAACTGGGAGCCTGTTATAGGAGCATAGAAAGGAAACGTTGTCTCCCCCTACTTGAACCCAGGACCATCTGCACTCTAGCCCTACATATACACGTGGTGCCACAGGACTACCACAGGTTCTGAAAAA
>NC_056746.1:934103523-934218523 GCF_019279795.1 Protopterus annectens
GATTCAGGAGGGCTTGTCCTTCTACAAAAAACACTTAAACAGATGTTTTTGGTAGGGTTTTTTTCAGTGAATACAGCTTGGGGATTACAGTCCTCAGTACATTCACTTTGTCCACTCATAGTCAAAGTGATTTTATTAAATGCAACACTAAACACTTCCACCTGGGATCAGCAATAAACTTTCTATTAATGGTGCCATTATTCTCACAACAGCAAAATTAAGACAGGATACATTTTGCTGAACAAGACATATTTTACATTTTTTTAAGTTATCTTATTTTTTGAGTTTGTTTTTACACTATTATTAGGTAATTGAATGTTGATGTAGGAATTTGAGTTTGGACTTGATTAGTTTTTAATAACAACTTTTTAGCACAGTTATTCTAGAGCACTTGTAAAAATTAGGTATTTTTCCTTAGTATTACTGCTTTACCCAATGTATTGGGACTGTTTTTACTGTTGAATGGAAGGTGCCTCTTTAAATGTGAACTTTTTAAATAAAAATAGGCTTTCTTATTAGGCCTCTGCTAATAAGCCTACAGTATATGTATGTTTTAATTGGAGTACTTGGCTTTCTGATGAAGTTCAGTATTTTTTGAGGAACAAAAGAGCTTCATTTTACTTAATAATGCTGCCTCACTGTTCACTAGTCAGTGTATTTTTTGTTTGTTTTGCTTTTACATTGAATGGAGTTTGTATATGGTTTTAATTTAGATTGTTAACATTACCCCTGTTTTGCTGTTTATGTCATTTCCTAAAAGTCTTCTAGTTAATGTTTTGAATTATTTTATTCTTTTAAGCTTTTCATTCTAATGAGAATTGATTTCATATGAAAGGGACGAACTGAGTGGTTACTGTTTTTGAGGGGATTGTGTAGCTATAATTTATGTGGTGGTGCGTTATGTTTTTTATTGGAATGAAATGGAAATTCAGGCATTGTTTCAGTTTACATTTTTAGCTTGTGTTATGTTTTAGTGTTGATTTGGGTAGAAGGAACTTGTTTTAAGTGGGTTGCAGTACTCTGGGGTGTCATTATGTTTTGTATGTGCAGTGTGCAAGGTTTTACTTTGCTTTTTGCCGAGCAGCATAAACATTACAGGTTTAGGGTTATTTTAGTAGTTTGGTAATGAATCAAGACTATTTGGTGAACATTTTTGATGAAATACAGAAACTGAGAAAAAATAATAACTGATAATTCCCATTTTATCAAACCATACTGGGCACCCTGCAGGACTCTTGGTGCATACGTGTGTGTGTGTGTGTGTGTGTGTGTGTGTGTGTGTGTGTGTGTGTGTGTGTGTGTGTGTGTGTGTGTGTGTGTGTGTGTGTGTGTGTGTGTGTGTGTGTGTGTGTGTGTGTGTGTGTGCGTGTGTGTGTGCGTGTATGTGTGCATGTGTGTGTCTGTATATATGAGTGAATGTTTTGGAATGTGTATGAGGTTGTCAAAGACAATTTGTTTGGCACAGAATGAGTATGTGCAAATGGTTACTGGACAGGTTTAGAGTAAGGACAATAATCCAACAAAACAGGAGAACAAAATAACTGGGACAAAAAAAAACAAAAATAATAAAACAGAAGCAGAATAGTTTAATAACGGTCATTAAACGGTTTCGTCTAAGTGTATAAATGACTTCTTCAGAATGACTAATACATACCAAATCACTGTTTAAGTAGGAAATGGAACCATCACATGACAAACATACCTGTTGCGCTTAAAACATGCACCAATTGATAAACTTCATAGGGCCAACTCTGGCACCAAGGCTGTGGTATATGCAGTAGTTTGCCAAGCCTGTAGTGCTTTTTATATAGATAAAACCATGTTTTCTTTAAGGGAGTTTATATATCAGCATGATTACACTATAAGAACAAAGAATTGCAAAAATGCTTTAAGTAAGCATAGTATTAATTGTGTTACTGACAAAAAAATGTTTACAGTATTAGAAAAACTGAGATTGATAATTTTGTGGGTGAATGGGAACACTATGTAGAATGTAAGGAAGTTTGGTGGCAGGTTTATTTTGCAGCACTCTGTCCATGTAGTTTAAATGATGCGATTAATATTACTTGTATGCTGAAAAGAAGGGCATGCCGTATTTAAACTCCATAAATTATGATTTGTATGTTGCTTTTAATGATGTGATTGTGGTTAACCAATGTCTGTTTTTTTGTATGTTTTATGTTATAAACTAATGAGTAGTATTTTAAATCGCAGTATTTTTAGGTACCTGTTTCTTTAAGGCAACAGGTATGTTTGTCATGTAATGGTTCTATTTCCTATTAAACAATGATTTGATTTATGTTAGTTATTCGGAAGATGTCCTTTATACAGCTGGACAAAAGCACTTAATGACTGTTATTAAACTGTTCTGCTTGGTATTTACCACCTTTGATTTTAATATTTTTATTTAGGTTTAGATGCAGAGTATATTGGGAAAAATGCTAAGGATGAAGCTGCCAGTAACAGGAAAAGAGGGAGGCCTAAGATAAGGTTTATGGATGTGGTGAGAGAGGACATGCAGGTGGTTGGTGTGACAGAGCAAGATGTAGAGGACAGGAAGAAATGGAAACAGATGATGTGAGCAGCCGAAAGAAGAAGAAGAAGAAAGTTTTGAGTAAGGGTTTGGTTAAGGTATAGATGTTGTGTTGTGTTTATATGATGGTGCGTGTATGGGGGGGGTGTATGCATGTGTGGGTGTGGATCTGTGTGAGGGTTTTCGTAAGTTAATGTGTTGGGCTATGGTCAGTGTTAGAGTTATCATGACTGAGTAATGTGAGGTACAACAGCAAAGCCTAACCCTAACCCTGTCTCAGTGCCTGTGCCTAACCCTAATCTTTCATGTTAACCTACAAAAAAACCCTTTCCCTAATAATATCACTTTTTAGGCAAATTTGGTCTGGCAATATGGTTATGGTTTGAGTTCAGTGATTGGAAAAATAAATTATTTGTTTCCTTTTTGGTTGCTTAGTTTTTGGAATTTTTTTTTTTTTGGGGGGGGGTTAGTTTTCTGTTGAACTACTGACACTGATATATTTTCATCAATGTTTGTACAATTAATGTTATATAATCATACATAACTATATTGATATAGATATAGCTATATGTATAAACGCACAATTTTATATATGTATATATATATATATATATATATATATATATATATATATATATATATATATATATATATGTATAGAGGCTGGGATGTTACATAAGATCTAATGGGAGTAACATGATGTTTAAATAAGATGCACATTTCAATGAAATGCATATGTTTTTAAAGGCAGGAATGCAGACATGTTAGGCTACTGTCTGAGTGTACTGTTTTCTCCTGCATTTAAAGTTTCATATTGACCATGCAGATCCCTCTTACGTTTATAGTAGACCTTCTTATATAAGGCAAGGCCCTAGAATGTGCTAAACATTTTCAATATAATTTATAGCAGCAATATAAATATATTTCTTTTGGCGTTTCCCTTCCATGCCTGCCAAACATCAAGTCTCCCTACCTCCACCTAAAGAGAGACCATCATCCAGGAAGCCCTAGGGATTGTTTGTGTCCTAACCAGCATCCCGGCAATAAGAGCATTTTCCTTTTTAAGCCTTAGTCCCTGTTATTAATTTTGTGGGACATGTGACCTACATCACTGTGGGAACTACTAAGCCTTCTCATGCATGTAAATGCTTCCATGCATTTGCTGAGGAAAGCTATGACCATCATGGTTTAGTGATCTAAACATTTGTGTCAGGTCATTCTTTCAATGTCACCACTCCTTCTGTGAGAGAATGCAGCACAGGACAGCCCTATTCTGCCTTCTCCACCAAAGACAGACATGTCCATCTTCCCCTCACATCTCCAGCAGACACCTGCAGTACTAATGAAACAGGTCACCTGGATCACTGGGCTTTGTCCATCTATGTCAGTAAAGATGAACCTTTCACTTCCCTAGTGTTAAGGAAAATATCCCTGCAAGCCTCACAATGCTATACTAGAAATGATCTAGCGCTAGTCTAAAGGATAATGGTTCTCTGTAACATCCAGCTTTTCTTGAATTCTGCACCAAATTTCAGAACATTTCAGTAAATGACCACTTTGGCTTCCAAGATGGCTGCAAACTGATCAACAGCTTAATGTCAGCTCTCCCAGTGCAAAAAAATGAAACTGACTGATAAGGGCCAGTGATTCTGTCTGTTTTAGTAACATTCATTTACTGGTTAGAAAGTACAATGCCTGGATGGCAGCAAAGAAGAAAACTAGACAGCCTGAAAGAAAATCAACTAGAAACGGTGAAGACAAAACACTGGCTGGGAAGAATCCTGCAGCTGTTAAGGAGAAGCAGCTCAACCTCCAGCTTTGGTACAAGGGATGGCTTCTAATAATTTAGAGGAAAAGTCATTGAAACGTGCTCAGAGCTGATAAAAAATTAAACAAAAAGGAGAACATCAACTCAAATAACAAAAGGCTGAAAAACCATGGCAGAAGCTGTCAACAGCTATTCAGATAAACTGATAAAACTGCAAAAATCCGAGGTGAAATGAAGAAAAGGCTGGTTGAGTATGAGACGCTCAAGAAGAGATGTTTCAAAAATGGCAGAGTTAGAAGACAGAGCACACTGAGAAAGCCTGACATGCTGTGCTGTACCAGAGAAACTGGAAGAAACAGACTGTATTAATTTTGTGAAAGCAGAAATAAGTATCCCACAGCAGGATTTGTTACTTGAAAAGACATATTGTATGTGTGTTCCAAACCTGGCCATGAAAAAGCAGCCAAGAGTTATATTAGTAAAGATGCAATCATACCATCAGAAAGAAATGATCCTGACAAAACTGTGACAGAAAGGCAAAGTATTAAAAATTGGAGATGGTAGATTGCTTGTGAAAAATGATTATCCACTCTACACCTGGCAGAAGCGAAGCACGTTTATCCCCCAAGATTATACTGACGTGCTTATATTCTATCCAAAACTACTATTATGGAGCTTAAAAAATTTTTGGGAGAATTAATCAGCTTTAAGCAGGGAATATTACTTATAGGTGGGGACTGGGATTTGATTTGCAACAGTGGGGATGTATATAGGGAACCTAGAAGGGAAAATATAACAAAAGAGGGTATATTTCTGAGGAAAGTTATGAATATATTTGGTGCGGAAGATATGAACTCAATACTAGAAACTCAGAGAGAATTTAGATGTTATTCCCCAAGGTACAATAACTGGGCCAGACTAGAAAGAAATTATATTTCATAATGACATGTCATTTAACTGATAGGTCTAACACACATCTAATAATTATTTCAGATCATGCGGCAACAAAAACTAAGATAAAAATGCAGGGTAATGAAGTAAAGACGAAACACTGGCACTTCCTCACCTACCTGTTAGAAAGAGGAATTTAAGAAATGGGTAGTGGAAATTATGCAAAAGTTACTAGGGAAAATAAAAATTTCTTCAGAGGTTATAACAAGTGACTGGGATAAAATGAAAGTGGAGTTTAAAACTAAGGCAGAAATAAAAGCAAAAAAGAGATACGGTTAAGAAGTAACAAGAATTATTTAGAGGGGCTAACAAAGATTAAAATATTGCAGAAAAAGTGGAATCTCACTGAATATGAAGAGGCACAACTGCCAAGTGCTAAAAAGAAAATAAGGGGATATCTGGATAATGTGCACGAGTTTAGAAAGATCGCTGCTACACAACAGCTTTTTGCACAAATGCTCTTAGCACAATGACTTATGGAACATAAAGTAGAAAGGGATGCTTCCAAACTTACGGAGCCTATGACAAGAAAAATGACCAGAGACCTTTTGGAAGTATTAGCGATATTTTGGAAATTTTATGAAAATTTGTATAAAGCAGGGGAATGTGGAAATCAAAAAAAGAGCATAAATGGAAATATTTATGGAAGACTTAAGTATGCCAAGGTTAGAGGTAGATGAGGCTCAACATTTAACAGTCCAGACAGGAGGAGACGAGATAAAAATGGTGCCAAATAATCAATCTGCAGGAAAGTCTCCAGGAGTAGATGGTATTCCTATGAAGTTTGGAAGCTAGGAGGGAATGATTTTTTTAACAGTATTTTAAAAGGAGGGGAAGCACCAACATTCTGGAAGAAAGCTATAGTGGCTGTAATACGTAAAGATGGTAAATACCCAGCTTCATACAGGCCCTTTCAATTTTAAACCACGATTATAAAGTGTGTATGCCTATAATAGCTAAAAGAATGGCAAATGTGTTGCCACAATTGTTAGATATTTATCAATGTGGTTTTGATGATCTAGAGGGAGGCAGAATGTAAGAAAATACCACTGTTGTTGGCAGGTCTTGATGCAGAGAGAAAACATTCAACAGAGTAAGGTGGGATTATTCAAGTAGGGCAATGGAAGCCTCCGCATTCCTGAAACAATAAAAAGGTTAATTAGGATGATATATGATGAATCAGAGGCAGGAATTAAAGTGGGAGGGGTTCCATTATGATAAATTGTGTCTAAACAGAGGAACCAGGCAGGGATGTTATCTTTCCCCTTTATTTGTGTTATATTTAGAGCCATTGGCAAAGAAAATTATTCACTCAGAAATCCAAGGATATAGTTGGTATGTTAATCAAGAAAAGTTGGCTTTATTTGCAGACAATATTATTTTCTACCTGATAATACCAGAAAAGGACATTTTAGTGTTGTGGAACATTCTGATACAGTTTCAGTTTTTTTCAGGATATAAAATTAATGAAAACAAAACAAAGGCTATAGCACTAAATGATGTACCCAAACATGAATTGTTTCAGCAATACCCATATTTATGGGGGCAGAATAAAATGATGTATTTAGGAGTATGAATTAAAAAGGATTTTGTTATGGCAGCTAAGGATATCTGGGAAGAAACTTAACAAGAGGTAATACAAAAAATGAAAATCTAGAAGCTCATGTTTATGGATAGGGATAGCAAGATTCAAGCAGTGAAAATGTTTTTAGTCTCTTTAATTTTATATACAGGTCAGGCTTATTTTTCTCAAACATAGGAGAAGGTGGACAATAATTGATAGTGAGTTGAAGGATTTTATCTGGGAGGGTAAAGCAAGGGACAAGTGAGACAAGCCAATTCTTCCAATAGAACAACGTGCTTTAGGAATACCTGATTTGAAGTGATAATGTACCCCATTATCTACAGCAGAATATGTAATATATGTGATTTACTAGATTTGGTGTTGAAAAATAATGTATTTCTGTTTTATGATCAGATCTACCACCAGAAAATAGGTGTTGCCATGGGTACACCAGTGGCAAACACTTATGAAAACATTGTTGTATTACAATGGGAGGATATGTATATTTATAAAGGTGAATACTAGGATAGTATACTGTTTTACAAGCATTTTGTTGATGACGTATTTTTGCTTTGGAATGGTAATATTGAAGACTTTAGGCTCTTCATTCAATATGTGAATTGTACCACTACTTATTAGAAAGGATAGTATACTGTTTTACAAGTATTTGTAATATTGAAGACTTTAGGCTCTTCATTCAATATGTGAATTGCACCACTACTTATTAGAAATTTAGCATGGAGTATTCTTATAGTTGCATCACATATTTAGATGTTAAGTTAGAGAGACAGGGGGGACCAGATTAACACCCTGGTACATAAAAAGGAGGTATAACCAAATAGATATTTACATAGAGCAAGTATGCATGCCTCTCATACATTTAGAAATGTAGTAAAAAGCCAACTTTTGAGAACTAGCCATCTGAATACACAAGATTAAATATTTCTTGATCAGTCTCAGGAGGTGATTACTGAATTTGAGAAACAGGGATACAGCACTTCTATGTTACAACAGATACAGAGTGAAGTACAAAATATGAGAGAAAATACTGCTAAACCATACTTTTATGCTAAGAATGATGGTAATATGGACAGTCGTAGCAATGAAGGACCTGAGATTGTAAGATATATTACTACTTATAATAGGAAATCATATGCAGTTAAAAATCTAATAGAAAAAACTGAAATATCTCAACATCAATGCCAGACATAAAGAAAATTATTGGTGAAAAAACATATTTTGCATATAAAAATTGTTCTAATTTAAAATCATGTTTATGTTATAAGGATGTTAAGTACAATCATGGCCCACGTAAATATACTAAAATTGGCATGTGCCCATGTTATACTTGTGTATGCTGTAAAGATATTGAGACTAACAATATATTTATACATCACAAAACAGGAAGGGAATATGTGTTTAATATCTATGCTACATGTAATACATGCAACATCGTGTATTTAGCAAACTGTGTAGCCTGCACAACATTTTACATAGGAAAATGTAGCAGGATACTGAAGGAAAGAATCACAGAACACAAGTCAGAAATTAAGAAGAATGTGGCCACAAATGCATTGGCTAAGCATATAGCAGAAAGGAGCATAGAGCATACATTTTGGTTCAGAGTAATAGAAATTATATATAGAAATATAAGAGGTGGAGATCTGAATAATGATCTAGAGCTTTGTGAATATGAATGGATTACACTGCTAAATGCAGACCACAGACCAGGCTTGAATGTAGCTACTAATATTAAACCTGTTCTGAAGAGAAAACAAATGAATGTGCATTAAGCATTGAGATGACTATGCCTTTAACTGAAGTTTACAAATGAATCATTCTGATAGGGCTGTGTTTTATTGAAGTGCTTTAAAAGTGCTGTGATTTTAAGTGTTCTACACACTGAAGAAGGGATTTTTTTTCCTGAAAGCTTTGTGCTTTTGTGAGAAATAAACTTTGCTGCTGCTGCATTTTACTCAGTGTATCCGCATGTCCAATTTATCTTTTGTATGCTACTTTGTATTCCAATGGTTTTACCTTAGTGCTGGTTTCTGTGACTGTTTAGAGTTTTTAGTTGTCAAGAACAGAAGTTGCTGTTAAAAAGGGATAATTAGCATGGCATATAGAATATGGGAAAATGACTACACGAATCAATCAGAAGAGGTTAGAAATGATTGGTAAGAGAAATTGGATAAGCAATTCACAGGGAAACAATGGGAGGACATGTGCATGGTTGCCAGATATGCAACATTTAGTATTTTTGCTTGGAAGTGTTTACATAGGTATTTTTATACTAGAAGATTTAGGATCTTTGCCTGTAAGTGTTTACATGGGGTATTTTTATACCCCAAGCAGACCTCAAAGAATCTTTCCTCAAGCAGATGGCAAATGTTGGAGGCACGATGGGGAAAAAAGATGTAACTGGAAACATATAGTTTGGGAGTGTAATGATTTGATAGATTTTAAAGAATCCATACAGTGTACCCTGTCAGAAATATTGGGTGAACAAATGTGTAACTAAGGTTTTTTTTTTTGAGCTGGGATACAGAGTTTGAATTGATTATACTTAGTAAGGCCTTGTAAAGCTTAATTCAGATGGCTGCCAGAAATCAGTTACTAGAAATTGGAAATCAAAGTCTAAACCAATTGTATTTGAAGTATTGAATATTGTTAATACAAGTAAAAGAACAGGAAGTGGGATCTTTGGGAAAGGGAAGGAACAGATTACATACAAATAAGTGGAAATTGTGGGAACAATAAATGCAGAATAATGTTTTGTAGGAGGAATGAGGTTTAAGGGAAGGCAGGAATTGAGCAATTTATACACTGCTGGATTAATGATAATTGTATAAAAGAATGTATGTGATGTATAATGTTTGTAACTGTGAACACGTTAACCTGGTTTGTTTTCTTTTACATAAATGTGTGTTTACCTGTGTCTTAAGTGATAATTCAATAAACGTGTTAAACAAAAACAAATAAGCATAAAACTGATCTATGAACAAAAAAAGGAACTGCAGTAAGGCTTTACTATGCTCACAGACTGGCAGGTGACTCTTTTGTGTTTGACTGCAGAGTAATGCAAAAACCATTTAAAAAAAATACAAAAACATTTCTGCGAGGGATTGTGTAACTTCCTTTGCTTATCTTCTTGCAAACAAGGATACTCAGTCGTCAATATGCTGCTCAGGTTAGCTATTACAGCAATTAAATGAATAAATAAAATGGAGAGAAGAGAGGCTTCATTTTTCTAATTTTGTAGATATGTAAATCCGACTTTGTGTATTGACTTTTACCACATAACTGTATTAGCCCCAGTCATTAGTATTTTCTGCCCAGGATAAACCTATACTACTAAAATATACAGAAAGTTTTTGTTACAGTGAAAATCAAGCGGATTACATAGTTGTTGTGTTGTTGTGTCATCACCAAGTGGTTTGTTATGCAGTGCAATACAATAATCATATAAATCACCCTACATGTTCTGTACAACACACAGGGCAAATACCTCCAAATTAAAATTAAAAGATGGGAATCATACATTTTATATCAATCATCTTAAAAAGGATAAAGGTAACAGAAATATGAACTGGAAAAAACTTCTGTAAAACAAAAACATTTTTGCTTTCTTCCATCCCCCCTTTCCTGAAATTCAGAAATACTCGTAAAACAACAAAAGCAGCAAAAATCCATCTATAGTAAAAATATTTACTATAACAATCACATGGAATTTTTATTCTTCTCACTGTCTGTACAAATAAGTATGCGATAATTATTCATATATATGTCCTGAAGTGACATTTCTTGATAAACATATCTGTTATTTACTGTAGCAAATGCAATAAAAGGAAATATGTAAGCCAAAAAGAAGAATTCATAAAGTGGCATATGGTAAAATAATATAAACAGAATTATTGGTCTATTATTATATAGTGATAGCCAAGATATTAAAGAAGAAAACACCTATAATGATCCCATAAAGTTAAAGTCAACTATAACAACAGTATTACTGTCCTAGAAGCAAGCTGTGTGGAGACACTGTAAAGAAATAGGCTTTTATTTATTTATTTATTTATTTTTTATCATAATAGTTGCCTTGTAGTAGCATTCTTTTCTACGTTAAAGTAAACCATATAATAAGAACAGCAGCTTACAGCAAACTATTAGCATGTAAAGCCATCACAAATGGTAAACAAATTAACCACACTGGCAATCATGGTATGAGACAAGTTTTGATAAAGCTATAAGATTTTAAATAAAAAAAAACTTTGTGTGAAAGACACTTGGTTAAATGGTACCTGATAACTTATACAGACAGACCTAGTTATAACAATGTTGTCATTTATTGATTAATAGAACCAGATTCAAGCCAAAACAATACCGGTATGGAGCAGGTCAGGTAAAATATAATAAACGGTGAACAGGTAACTATGAAAATGTTGATAAAACGCCAAACCTAATCCATCCATCCATCCATCCATCCTCAAACCCTTTTCCCATTTTGCACATGGGGTTGAGGTCTCAATTCAGCAATGACAATCATCTTGAGCTAAGGTTTACACCGCTGGGTGGCTAGCCCTGCCACGATAGTTCATTTGTACCACTCACTTGCATGCACATTCTAACCTACTGTCAATTTAGAGAGTCCAAGCTACCTACTGCATGTCTTTGCAATGTGGGAGGAAACTGGAGCACCTTTAGGAAAATCCATGTGACTGCAGGAAGGACTTGCACACTCCGCACAGAAGGCACCCCAGCCAAGAATCAAACCAGAGAACCTCTTGCTATGATATGACAACAATAACTGCTGCACAACCATGGCCACCCACCCCCAAACTCCAAACCTAATGATAGATGATAACTAAAGAATAAAGATTTGATATGAAACAGATGGGAAATATATGTATATGTATATATATATATATATATATATATATATATATATAAATATATATGTACATACACACACACACACACACACACACACACACACACACACAGACACACACACACACACACACACACACACACACACACCTATCTGTCTGTCAGACAGGAAGATACAGTGTATAGCAGGGCTAGTCATCTGGCTAGATGATTGTCACTGTTGAAGTGATACCATATCGTCGTGCAAAAATGTGGAAAAAGAGGTTTGGGATGGATGGATGTAGATATTTATATGTGCGTGTGTGTGTGTGTGTGTGTGTGTGTGTGTGTGTGTGTGTGTGTGTGTGTGTGTGTGTGTGTGTGTGTGCATCTGTGTGTGTATACATGGATTCACTTTATATGTTCGAAATCCTGAAATATCGAATTTCAGAATCTCGAGCCCATAAAGTGGCAAGGCTAAAACATCAAACACCCAGAAGCGTGAAATTCAAAATCGCGACTCCTATACTACACACGCACCACACACATACACATACACACACCTTCCTCCACACAAACAAACACACAACCCAATCCTATGTACAAGCAGGGGGGCTGCGCCCCCTGCACCCCCCATACTTAAATATACTAACTCCAAGGTCGCAGTACATATGCAAACACACGAAACACCACCAAACAAGCTACATCCCCCTCGCACACACACACACACACACACACACACAAACACACACACACACACACACACACACACACACACACACACACACACACACATACACGCACACCACAGTAACAAAACACACTAACACACACTACAGCCCCTACACAAAACCCTTAAAACATAAACACTTACCTCAATCTATGAACACAACGCAACACCAGCACCACTGATTCAAAATCTCTGAAATGCAAGATTTTCAGTTTCGCACTTCTGGGTGTTCGATGTTTTAGCCTTTCTACTTTATGGGCTTGAGATTCTGAAATTCGATATTTCAGGATTTCGAGCATATAAAGTATTTACGTATATATGCATGCTTACACACACACACAAACTGGGATTACATGAGGTAAGCCATGGTGTGAAAATAAACTGGGGTACCAGATACAAACTTAAGATTTACCTCAAAACACACTGGTTATGTCATTGTTCTAACTTTGACTAGTATCTGCTTTATCTCTCAGTTGCCTCTAAATTCTAATGTTTTTATTTTACTTTCTTCCATCTCTATACCAGGAAGGGTAAACTGTCTAAACTGCTACTTACTGTGTCATAATCCAGAATGTAATAAGTTTGATCCTATCAGTATAAATCCATGTACTCTCATTTCTGTAATCTGTATGTAACCACTATTTTTCTAAAAGTACTATATGTGTATGTGTATTATGAACCTTGAAGCTTTTCTCCCCAGGCTACTGCTGAAAATGGACATATATCCAGTCGGACTATCCCAGTTAACAAATGTAAAATAAATAAAATAAGATAAAATGTCAACTGGAGACAACAAAGTTAATATGCTTCCTGTTGTACTAGCTATCAATAAACTAATAAACATGGTATGTACTTTGCATGTTAAAGTCTATATTTAAAATCTATACCATAATAAAAGGGTAGCTATGCTGTAGGAGAAAGCAGTGCAGAAGTCTAGTGTATGAATCAAGCTTTTCTGCCTACTCCTTGGTAGTAATGGAAACAGTTTGGAAGTTGGTGTACAGCTCCAAAAATCCAGGCTACCGCCCCCACTCCCACAGTACAGAAATGCACATGCATGCACTCACACAAACATACACCCACAAGCTCTGGCACATGCCTAATAATCTTGCTTTGATCTCATTTCCTGGTACTTTGCCAGCATCCATCCTTTAACTACCACTAATAGTACAAATGCCCTAACATTTTAGTAAATATCCTTGTTTCATTCCAGTCTTGAACAGTATGAAGGATTATGCATTAGTTTTTGGGAAGCAAGAAACTTGATGGAGTTGGTAGATTAAATTCTATTATACATTTAGCACTTTATATAGCTTTGTTTTGGCTTGATGAAGAGGTACTGAATTTATAAGCTCAGAGGACACTGTTATTTGAATAAAGGAATGATGCTGATTGAAGACAAGTGTACACAGTTATTTATCTATATATTTGAATCAGTATGGCAGGTTACCTTGAAAGCTGCTTGCAACTTTTTTTTTATGAAATCCTTATCAAAGCATTTTTTTTCTGTTGGAACAGTTAAAACTGGCAACTGACAGCTATTGAAATGTAGTAAGAGACTCTTTAAGGTGCACTCCTGTATAGATAATGATGTTAACGACATGAAAAAGAGTAACAAAGGTATTTAACAAGCTTAAACAGCTTTTTGCTTACATGCCATTATAGTTTCCCTATTGCCAAACATCTGATACCAAAACTTAACTAAAGAATGTTTCCTGGCAGCTGCTATGTGGTACTGTATACCACTGGGGGCACACTATATGTAAAAACAAAGATCAGTTATGTTATCACCATTTGGCTTGTCAAACTGCAGTGTCTATATATTTATGTGTGAGAGAAACCAGCTGAAATACATCACCATCATGTCTTTCACTGTCTTCACTGTGAGACATCAGTTGTGTGTAGTTGAGGTGTAGGCTAAGTGTAAAAGCAAAGAGCAGTTGCAATGTCACTTTACATGATCATTGATATGCCTTGTTGAATTACAATGTGTGTCAATGTGTCTGAGAGCAACAAGATGAAGTACTTTACTGTGGCCATTATGCCTTTCACGTTCTTCACAATAAGAGATCCAAAGTAGGCATACAAAGTTGTTTCTTCTTTTGGGATGCAAGCTGTGTGTAACAGAAAAGGGTAGTAACATGATCACAGTTTAACAATCACTTTGATGGCTTGTTGGACTGCAGTGCATTTATGTGTGTTAAGACTGACAAAACCCATGTGAGAGTATATGTGCTAAGGTCATATGTGCACTCCAGTAAATAGTTTTGTGCAATTAAGGCAAAATATTTCTGTGCTAAGAGGTGTTGGGTTTTCTGGTATCATAGTGGAAACCATATAACCACCTCAAATGTTTGAAATGAAGTCTCTTTCTCACACTAGCTCTAGTGTGTAGTGTGAGTGAAGAAAATAATTGCTTTTGGAAGACTGTTTAGAATACCCACTGGAATACTACCAGTTTGTATATAAAAGGAAACAGCCTGTTCAATAAAAACTGCCCCGGCATCACTCTCATAGGTATAATCCATTGTAATTTATGTTGGTTATAGTCAAGATAAAGTATCAGAGCCACAGTCATTAACCATAACAAATGACAGATACTTTTATATAAGCCTGCCACTGCAATAAAAGGACTACAACTGATGTAGGATTCTGTGGTTGATGATGTTTGCAGCTGTCATTGAAAAACTGTGGTTAAGTGTTTTATGCATGTTTCAATTTAAAAGTTATATTTTGGAAGGTACTAGTCCATCCATCCATCCATCCATCCATCCATCCATCCATCCATCCATCCTTCCATCTTTTCTTCCAGCCATTCATCCAATCGTTTGTCCACAAGTGACATGTGCCTGAAAAAGTGACACACAGCATTCTGTTACAAAAAAATTGCCATATTAGCATAAAGATACATCCAGGTGCCATACAATTTAATTTATTGGCCTTATTATAGATTTTAGGCAAGAAAATGACGAAAAAGTAGGGAGGGTGTGATTACTTCTGAGCATTCATAGTAAAAATGTTGAGTATGGGCCCTACCCAAAATAATCAATTAGATGATATTGGCAGTAGATTTTTTCTGTCTGAATCAAATGCCAGATGTGCAGTAAAATTTGACAGAGGTAGGATCTATATGAGCTTTGCATGATATGCTTGGGATAGGAATTATTTCATGCTACTTGTATTCAATGACTTCACTCACAGAGGGGTAAGATAGAGTCAAAATCCAAGACTGACCCAAGCTTCATTACTGAGTTTTTTGAACATCATGTTGACTATTTATAGCAAAAAAATAAAAGAAAAATAAACATCTCTCATAAATACCTGAGAGTGCAGTCTAGTCAAACAGAGACGGTGGATGCTCTATGTACAAAGAACTTGAATCATTTCTTTGAGATATAAGCTTGGTTCATAAGTGCATAGATTGCTGCTTGGTGATAGCCTAAATTTAAGACCTTTGATGCCTAGCCACTAGTGACCCACTGCTAGCCCTGGCTATTAACTCCCCCCTGTTCACGGGGGTTCTAGCATGGACTATCCAGTTGTACAAGTAAATATGTAAGACTATAACCCTAGAGCCAAGTTTATTTTTAATGGAATTATGTTTCAACACCAAATAAAATGTCTAGTTTGGCTTAAAGATCTATAGAGGGCATGCATTGTACAGTATTTGTATTTGTATAAATGATTTGAAAATGTAAGCTATTAAAAATAAGGTAATACAGACTTATTTTCAAACTGGCATGAGTGTATTAACTTCAAAAAGGAAAAAAAAAGACAGAGTAAGCATCATGGACCCAGCTTTATCTGCTTCCTAGTGGAGAGTTGTATAGATGTGTTTTTCCACTGGCTTCACATCTTCACACCGCAGTTGATATGTGGTCTATGACCTTTACCCTGCCCTTTCATTTAGCGATTATATGTCTTGTGTGTACCCTGGCAAATGCAAATATTGTGATAGCTGTGTAAACTAAAATTATCTTGAAATTCTTCTTTGAAAATGGTGAATCATCATTCAACTATCAAATCAATCAGTTTTCAAATAAAGCAACCATTTTGGTGACTCTTTATACTCTTGTCATATAGCCAAGCTGTGGAATTCAATTCCCTCAGACTTTACACATGAGCGTAAACATAAAACACTTCTGTATAGTAATAAAACCTACCTAAGTTCCAGCTGGACCTGTCCTTGAACCTACATTTTATCTACATCCATCCTCCCTCCGATCCCTTTCCATCTTTGTCTCTCCTTTTCTTCCTCTGTATCCTTTAACCAATATCCTATCTACATTCTTAACCTCAATACTTAACAGTTAATATATATACTGTTGATGTATTTATCTGTATCCTGTATCCTTCATTGCTGATGTGTTCTATTTATGTGCATATGTATTTTGTAATTGCTTTGTATATATATTTTCACGAATGTCCATGTACAGCTGATTTTTTTTTTATTTTTGTTACCTCTGTTGTATAATTGTCAAGCTTTTCTCCCTGGGCCTCCTCTGAAAATGGGCTTTTAGCTCAGTTGGATTATTCATGATCAACAAATGGAAATAATGAATGAATGAGCATAAACAATATGTGTTTTTGAATACTGTGTGTAAATTATACACTGAGTTATATGCCCTGTATCGGTAATATCATTGCGCTCTGTGCGCAGTGGGCATCATGTTTTACTATGTCTATGTTATACGTGAATGCTCACTTACTGCATGTGAACACGATATTCCTGTTTATTAACCACTGTTGTGTCCAGCACATGGTTCCATCATTTACATTGTAGTGTTTTGTACTGGTCATTGCTGGTGCCTAGCTTTCGCCTACATCTGTTCTGCATACAGTCATATTGTAATCTTCTGTATTTAATCTTTGGTGTATGCAGCTTCAGGTCTCAGCTCATATTGTCTTCTTCTATTGAATCAATTCTGTGCATGTCAGCCCATATTGTGTAATTTACCTGTCAACAGTCCAGATTTTTCCAGAATGTCCAGATTTTTTCCTTATATTTTTGGTCTCTTTCTCATAAAACTGAAGACACTAAATAATGACATTCACTTGAGTCTCAGACTTTATATTCTTCAGAAAATACATGGTAGCACAAACCCTGTTATTTGAGCAACTTAAGTTTATAAGAGCAACATTTAAAATCTGTCCCTATTTTTGGGCCTTTGTCCCCCATTATTGTAGGCTTTGTCCAAATTTCTTGCTCTGTGAGATTGATAGGTATTGTGTACTGTTAATAGTGTTTGCTCATGCCTGTGTCATGCTATTTTTGCATGTGTAGTAGAAATGTTTTTTCAAATCTCATCATTACGTGAAAAATAATTTTATAATACATTTGAGTGGTCAGAGTTGCATGTCCCATGAGACAGGATAAGTTGGTAGCTAGTTTATCAAATATTGTATTGTAACCTCAGAATGAATTTTTTATAACTACTGCATTCATTTTATTTTCTGATTGTCTCTGCTTCAGATAGCAATAAGGCTAGAACGCCTCTGTTTGTGATAGTACCAATTCCAAGACCAAGGACCAATAGTTTTAGGGAAAATAACGTGCAGTGACATCTGTTTTAATGCAACTATTTTAATGTCATTGAATGCATCTTTCATACATTTTTTAAGATCACCTGTAAGTAATATTTTTTGTAATTTGCACAGTACAGCTGAAATGTGAGTTTGCTGACTTATTCAATAATTGCACATGCTTACATATGTACAATGTTGCAATGTTGCAGATTCAGTCTTTCTGCAAGGCCAAATGTGTCATCATGTATTGTTTTACTAAACATGCACTTCTAGACTGTATCACACATTTGTTACTTTAGATAACACTTATCTAAGACAAACTGTTCAAACATTAAGAATGTTTAATGTAAAATGATAAAATGTTTGTTGTTTCTTAGAAAAATTATAAATATCCAAAGAAAATTAAGTGACATATTTGTACTAATGAGCCCAACCTGTTACAATTGACAAAAAAGGTCCAAGTTTCAGACTACTAGTTAAGTGTTCTTTCAAACTGACAGTATGACAGTTCTGAGATGATGCTTCCCTTTTTGCAAATAGGAAAAAGAATTGTTGTTGATTATTACAGAAATCAAATGCCATCTGGGTTTTTTTTATAATTGATTATTACAGAAATAGAATGTCATCTGGTTTTCTTATAATATCAGAGTGTTATTTCTTAACATTACCATTTGCATGAGACATGTTATCGTAGTTTTTGGCGTTCTCCACTAATGCTGATTTCCTTCTTGGGGTGGATTTGCTTCACTCTGTTGCTTTTCTGCATGGTCAGTAGCATTATTTGCACTGCAGGTTTGCATGCAGATACTCTGTGATTTCCAGGGTGTTTACCTCATAGACACAATATGCACGGTTTTATTCTCACCTCTGAAGGGAAATTGATTAGGCTAAAAATGGCCTTACCTATGAACATTGTACGCATTGTGCAAATTGTTTTTGAATCTGAAATTATAGGTCAAGTTAAGCAGACTGTATTTCAAAGCAGCACTCACCATTACCCCTTTACAAAATCCAGAACTCCATATGAAAAAAAAATCTTCCCTTCAAAATGCACCATTTTTGTAAACTGGAGTCAGTTTGTACCATGATTCAGAGTATTAAGAGATGGCTATTTCAATTTTGATCAACCGTATTGATCCATAATGGGATGAGAAAAACAATGAAGCTTGAATCACACAAACCTCAAACATAAAGCAGTCCTGTAAGACTCCAGTGAAATGGTAATTCTGACAAATTATTTATGATAGTACCCGCTGAAAGACATTTTACTTTCTAAGGAAAGTTTAAAAAGGCCTTAGACCTTAGTCACCTGTAAGCAAAGCTATAGGAATTGTCATATGCCGGGTACTTCCTTTTTAAAAGAAAAAGAAATGTTAGATGTCAGGTGCATATATTCAAACTGAAACTCTGTTAAAGCTGTAAGGCACTATTGTTTATCTGGATAAGTATACAGAACCAACTGAGATTGCCAACATCCTGGCAGATAGGTTTAGTGCTAACGTTATACCTCCCTCTTACCCCCTAAAGGGCCCATCTCTATACTGGAAGAATGCAAAGTTCCTGTAATCATGGCTGCACAGGTAAAAGCCACACTCTCCAAAGCCAGGAACACAGCTTCCACAGGACCTGACAACATCCCAGGCTGCATTCAACATAAACTACAGAACGAACTGGCACCCCACCTAAGTACCATGTTCAACCATAGCCTCATCTCAGGCTTTGTGCCCACTGAATGATGCACAGCAACAATTATCCCACTTCACAAAGGGGGAGCCACCACAGATCCCAGGAACTACCGCCCCATTAACCTGATGAGCCTGGTCTGTAAGGCCATGGAATGTATCATCATGGAACTTATAAATAGAGACATTGGTAATCTCCAAACTCTGGACCCCACCCAATTCGAGTTTTTAAAAGGCAGATCATGCCTCCTGAACATGATAAACTTCTTTGAAGCAGTCACCAAAGTCGTAGATGAGGGTAAGGTGGTTCACACAACCTATGCAGATCTCGCCAAGGCTTTCAACACCATCCCCCACTCTGGAATTATAGATAAACTCACTAAACTGGGTATAAAACCCTATATCACAAGATGGGTTGCCAAGTGGCTCACTGACAGAGCCCACACTGTAAAGGTAGCAGACTCCAAATCTAACTTCAGACCAGTGACAAGTGGAGTACCACAGGGTTCAGTCCTGGGTCCTGTCCTGTTTGGTATCTACTTCTCTGATGTACAGGCTAACACAGAAAGTCTTTGGCTAACAAAGTTTGCAGATGCCTGCAAACTAGGAGCCATAATTGAAACTCCTAACAATGTGGGCATCCTACAAAAGGGCCTCACTGAGACAGATGCCTGGTGTCAAAGCCATGGCCTCAAGCTCAATGACAAAAAGTGCATTGTCATCCCTTTTTGGTAAAAACTCTGTACCCATGAACTACCGCATAGGTGGTAGTCTACTTAAGACCGAAAGTGTGATGAGACCTTGGGACACAGGTGGACAGTAGTCTCTCCTTTGGTAATCACATCATCACAGCAGTCAGGAAATCCTTCTACATGGTGTACCTCATCACAAAAGGTTTCTCATCCAGGAAAAGAAAGAGGTCATTATTCCTACGTACTCGTCACTCATTAGACCCATTATAGAGTACAATGACCCTTTTGGTATGTACCTCAAAAGACGTCTACAACAACTGGAAAGGCCACAGAAATACCTCACAAGAGGATTACTGGTGTCAAACAGATGCCCTATGCAGACCGTCTCAAAAAACTCTAGCTTTACTCTGTCACATATCACCTACTCAGAGACGATCTCTGCCTAACATACAAAGCTATGTCAAACCCAGAGCTGTTGGACATGCTCCACTTAAAGAAATCCCAATCCCTCCGAGCTACACTCTCTAGGGACATAACTTTGTCACTGCAATAAACAGAACATGCTGGAGGGATAGATTCCTGTCCCAGAGACTTCCCATACTCTGGAACAAACTACCTATCTATATCAAACAAAGTTCCTCATTAACACTTTTCAAGAAAACTCTTGATTGTATGGGAGATAGTAAATTCACCCCAGGGATCACTTCTGTGGCTGTGCTCGACAGGGGCACAGGAAAATAATTTTCTTGGGTGGTGAAAGCCAGGGTACCTTTTTGGCTAGGCTTATATAGGCCCTAGGGCCAATAGCCTAGTACCTGCCTATGAACCTATGAAGAGTAAGACATGCTATGAGCCATGAAATAGATTGCTTATCATTAGATAGTAAGTTATATACATAAGAGAGAAAAAGCCTGATAAAAGAATGTAGTCTAGTTTTATAATAATTTGTTGATATATGTATATATATATATATATATATATATATATATATATATATATATATATATATATATATATACACATATACATATATATATATATATATATATATATATATATATATATATATATATATATATATATATATATATGTATACACACACACACACACACACACACACACACACACACACACACACACACACACACACACACACACACACACACACTACTTTTCAAGTCATCAGTAAATAACTTAAATTTAGGTAAATTCAGGTTGCATGACAGTTTAGTACTCCTTTCTAAAACATTTCTTGCCAACAGTTCTTCTTGTCTTGTTGGCCCATAATATACTATAAGCAGTATTACATTTATTGATGGGCTAATTTGATTTACTGTCACTAGACTGATCACAGCATTGCAAAAGGGAGAGTTAAAAAAAAGACAAAGATGAATACAAATTTGTTATATAGTAAGTAATGTGGAACATAATTATGGAACTGCCAAAGTTGATGTTATAGAAAGGGTTAGTCAGTCATTTCTGCGATACAGTTTTTTTTTTTTTTTCTTCTTTTATGGCTTGGATTCCAAATGAGTTGGGGCAGTGATGGGGCACCTATCCAATGAGAAGTCAATGCTGTCCTGATTTGTGTACATAAAGACATGCCCACAAAACTGCAGACTAGTAAGGAGGAAGCATGGGAACACTGCACAGAATTCCCTCCATGTATACTGCCATGTACAGTAACAATATGATAAGGATAGATGAGATGATTATAAAACAATAGATGCATATTAATCACACTTTCTATTCAAGATGGAAAACACCTTCTGACAGCATGTGAGTGTGCTCATTATGTCACAGAAAGTACAAGGATCCTGGGGAGGAGGGGGGTAGTGTATGCCCATAGTTAGATCCATAAAGGCACAAGCATTTGTAAACTTCACTGGAACACCTTGTTATGTGCATGTGTGTGTGTGTGTGTGTGTGTGTGTGTGTGTGTGTGTGTGTGTGTATGTGTGTGTGTGTGTGTGTGTTAGTGTGTGTATGTGTGAGACAGACAGACAGGGAGAGAGAGATGGTTCTTTGCATGCAGCCCTGTAAGGATTCAGCTGTATCATGACTAAAGTGACCAGGAGTCAGGAGAACATGACTTTATAAGGGGCTGTACAGGGTAGGGATACTTACACACAGGGTCAAGAGTGTAACAGAGAAAACTGAAGGGTATTTATACAATTTTTTTGGAAACCTTCTTTAAATGAATAAGCATACCTACATTGCACTGTTCAGATGCCAGGCAACAGGCCTCCAAACTGACAAGTAACAGGCACTTGACTAATTTTCCATTTTACACTGCTCTGCTACAGGCTATGGGTATCATTACTAATTATGGTATGCCAACTATATAGCCAGTCCATCAAGCAAAATTCTTGTGAAGAAGTAACTATCTACTTTGTCTACTTAAAAGGTCACTACTGTATTTGGAATCAAACATTGGTATCTATTATGGAAGCAGTAACCTTTTACAGGTGATATCATATGGTACAAAATTTACCATTATGAGTTATGGAGCCTCATAACCACAATTCTGCATCCACTGTGTGGATGTTTATAGCCAGACTTGAAAGGGGTTTCAGAGGAGAAATGCATGGGTTTTTGCAAGTGTTCCTTTAATTTATTCATGCCCTAATGTTAGAGACAGTGCCTATACCAGCTCTTTATAATCAGAAGTCAGGACAGATTCCAAATGTGAAAATCATAATTCTGAGACCATAATATCGAAAGAACAAAATGCTGAAAATCACATCTAAAAATCTCAAATACCAAATCCCCCTACTAGTGTGAACCAAAGCAAGAGTGCTAACATGGGTTCTGCAGGGGTGTAGACCCAGGAACAAGTGATAGCAAACCATACACATGTTTATTTATATGCAACACGTACTCAAGTTTTCCATACAGAGCTAAGCTGTGCCTTAATACACAATGTTTGCTTTAAGACTGCACTTTCAGGATTTGTCGTGAAAATGTTAAATGGTTCATAATTTCCATAGATTTTAAACCCTCAGAACTTTGCATATAGAAAAATCTGATATACTACATGTTTTTTATTTTACTGCAGTGGTGGTGCTGCAGAAGCGTTGTCGCCTCACAATAAGACGTTGTCCTGTTCGATTCTCAGCTAGAGCATCTTCTGTGTGGAGACATGCATGAATGGGCGTACCTTCGTTGAAGGTTGTGCGTCAGAGCTGGCACGTAAAAATCTACTGCCAATTATTAGCAGACCGGAGTTCTGCTGTGGCGGCCCCTAACCGGGAAAAGCCGAAAGACACAACAAAGTCTCACAATATTCTCCAATAGTGTTCTAAACGATTCCAGTTGGTGCAGTGCTTTTTTCATCTCATTTAGAATTATGTCAAGAAAATATTTAGCAAACAATAAATCTGTAACTTTCTCCAAATTTAACAGATGGTTTATCTTGTAAGTTCCCACTAAATCAATTCATTAGGCAATTTTTTTTAAAGGGAGAGATGTTTAAATATTTTTTGCATTTGTTCCAGCCGTTCATACTTTGTGGTAGCAGTGTAACAAAATCCATTTGCAACACTGTTACATTTTCAAATACTTGCTTCAAAAATCATGCTTTTCCATAACCATTTGGGGGAAAAAACTTAGTGATGTCATAGGAGATTGGCAAATAGCAGAACAATCATTCCAAACCCTAAAGCTGTGGGATTTTACTGTGATGCAGAACATTTGTATGATTTTTCTTCTTAGAACAAAAAACTCAAGTTAAATTCTGAACGAGTATTTAGCACAGTTAGATTGAGAGCCGTATTGTGCGGTGGTGGTGCTGCGGTAGCGTTGTCGCCTCACAGTTAGACGTTGCCCGTTCGATTCTCAGTTAGAGCATCTTCTGTGTTGTGACATGCATGAGTGGGCGTTCCTTCGTTGAAGGTTGTGAGTTATGCCCGGCAAGCCAGTACATAAAAATCTACTGCCAATCATTAGTGGACCGGAGTTCCGCTGTGGCGACCCCTAACCGGGAAAAGCCGAAAGACACAAACATTGTTCATGGTTTATGATGCACTTACAGATGACAAAAGAGACTCAGGCAAGCCTAAAGGAATTTATTTAAAACATTTGATTAAGTATGTAGAATGTCACACAGTACCTTATTAGAGTCTGTACAAGTTCACTCTTTTCATTCATTAGTATCCATTTTAGATTAAATAAAATGTTCAAGATGAATCCAAAAAATATTTCTAAACTTTTGCAGCCCAGACTTTCAATAGCTAAATCTAAGATAATTGCATCTTAAAGTAACAGTGACCCAGATACAAAAATGCATTAGGGTACAACTGACCTTGGTGAAATTGTTTGGCTCTGTAATTTGCCACCATAAAAGTAGTAAAAGGAATTAAGAAGGCCATGATATAAGGGTCATTCAAACTTTAGTGTCTAGGTCCATTTGGGATATGCCTAATAATTTAACAATGTTTTGGATATTTTGTGTTTGACTCCACTGCAAATATTTCTTAGTTTTGCTATATAATTTACAAGCTGTTATGCTCCCATAAAGCTATCAGCAACATCTGATAAACATGTGACCTTACTAGCTCTTAAGAGATGACTAAAGTCTATAAAGGCCTTCAAGATATTGCAGCCAAGCCCCATGTAACTGTCCATCCTTATTACCCCTCCCCCACCCTGTTCTACAAGTGGAAACTTAACTGATCTGCTTTATAGAATTACAAATTATCCCTTTCCTTCAAGCAGCTTCTTCAAGTTCAAGTTTACTTTCTTGCTTTTAAACAAAATACTTTGCAAAGTAAAATGCAAATGCACAAGAAAAAATGCAGATTATAATATGGATTTCCATTTTAAACTCAACAAAAATTGTAAATCTTTAAGATGACTACAGAACCAAGAAGTTAGAGGTTGTAGTACATCAAACACTAAATATGACTTAATATTATGAATACAAAAAATACACAAAGATTATACATAATTTACAACTTTTCCAATAAAAACAATATTTCTGCCTTCCACCATTGAACTTGCATTGACAATGTTAGTTTATGATTTTGCTTACAAAAACTTTTTGACTGTATACACATTGCATACTTTATGCTTTGCATTATCATGACCAGTGCATGTTGATGGCATTAATTTTTTTCATGACTAACTCTGCTGTACATCCGGGTTGTGGTTGAAAACAATCTTTTGACCAGTTCACCTAAATGGTTAATAAACTTAAATAAAATAAATAATTTTAGATCAGCTAACCTACATAATTAAGAAACACGTATATAAAAAGCTTTGCATGTGTTCTTTCTCTCCCCACCTGTCCTGCTGAGCTGATCTCTGTATTGCATATAGAAGGAGACAAGATCATATGATCTGTATCCTTTCAATCTTTCCTTCAGCATGTGTAAGTTCAACATTCTTGCAATACATCTAACAGTTCTTATATTATTATGTCTTTCTGTATCTTTAACTGAATCTATCATTAGATTTATTTGATTTTATTTTAAGGTACTATGATGATCATAAGGACCCTTACCACTCCATTGCATAGTGTTTAAGGTATTGTGAGGATCATGAAGACCCTTATCATTACATTACACAGAGTTTAAGGTACTGTGATGATCACGAGGACCCTTACCACTATATTACTCAGCGTTTAAGGTATTGTGAGGATCATGGAGACCCTTATCATTACATTACATTACGCAGAGTTTAAGGTACTGTGATGATCATGAGGACCCTTACCACTCCATTGCATAGAGTTTAAGGTACTGTGATGATCACAAGGACACTTACCAATACATTACACAAAGCTACATCAATGCACACTCATAACCCCCTGGTAGTCATGTCAGGTGACTCGGAAGAGTAGCTGGCTGCTCCAAATAGATGGACATCATAGTTGCAGTCATAAGGAGAATTTGTCATGAGTGATATGCTGTGACTATAAATGCTAAGATATCACTTAGAAGGAATTCTGACTGGCATCATATGTCAAAGGATTAATGTGTCAGAGAATCCAAGGATGCATTAAACAGCCTACCATACGTTATGATAGTGTTCGTTTAAAATGCAAATGGCTTGATTAAGCCAGTTAAAAAAATATGATCTTTTTACTTTTATAAGGTAGTACATTTTCCAGGTGATATATCCTGCAGAATACGCATTTAGGGAGGCAGGAACACCAGTTGTGTGAATGGGTATAACTATGGTTGTTTTTCGAGTAGGGGTGGCCAGGTGAAGAAGAGCTGTCCTTCTGATTAGTAGGAATGTTGTCCTTAGAGATGATTCTTTTCTCTCTTTTTTTAAACACCTTTATTGAATTTTTAAACACCTTTATTGAATTTTTAAACACCTTTATTGAATTATCACTTATGACATAGATACATTTACATTTATGTAAAAGTAATCAAACTGTATTCACAAGTTCATGTTTACAAACATTATATTTCATATATATATTGCTATATATCATATAACCTAAGCAACATTTCATAAATTATTCAATTCCTGCCCTTTTTTTAAACAAGAAACATCTTTATTAAACCATCACTTACAACATAGGCAATCATACATTTATATAAATGAAAACAAACCATACTGACACAATCCTAGTTGGAAGCATTTTACATCAAAAACCATACTGTTAGAGCTGTTTCGTATCTTGTGGACATACGTTATAGACATGTTTGTAAGAGCACAGTGGGGACCCACTAATGTTATAATAGTATATATTCACACTACCCCACTACCCCTTGTTCTACCAGTAGTAAGATCAGAGTTTTATGATAAACAACATTAGCTTTTCAAAAATAATTTCTTACCATGGTAGTAGACTAGTAACTAGTGACATCTAGACAGAAGGCAAACACATACCTTATAACATTATGGATTCTAGGTTGAGCATATTTATTTGACTCTAATGTAAAATAATGGGATTTACACAGATAATATGAATAACTGGTGGTAAATTTAGTATTCATGTCAATAGATCTGTTACTGTTTCAGGGAATGTCGACACTCTGAATACAACTTGCTCAAAGAACTTTTAGTGAACTTCAGAGTATAGCTTTTTTTGCTGAGGACAAGCCGCCTGCACCCCCCAGACTTATATATACCTACTCTAAGGTAGTACAATGGTAGAGAAAAGTGAAAAATTCACTGCCACAGAATGTGGTTTCCAAAAGTTGCCTTGATCATCATTGGCATTCACTAAAAATGCTACTCAAATTATTGCCATGTTTCCTAAAAGATGTCATATACCAAGGACTCTGGTATTGGGCCGACTGACGGCTACTGGGAGCCGGATAACCCATATGTGAGGACTGAAATAGTGAAACACAAAAAACATCACTCATTCTTATTGAGAAAATTTTCAACAGCCACGATCATGATGTCAGATCATACCCTTCCGATCCTGGAAGCTATACCCTTGGCTAAAATGTAACAAGTCCATATAGTATATAAGAATCTGAGTAACTCCAGGCATAGCACTTTAAATGGCATTGAGCTAGGGAAAATGTGGATGAACATGAACAAAGGGCATTGTGGGAACATTAGGATAACTGGAAAGGCACATACAGGGAATTAATTATACATCAGCCTAAGTCCATCTGGATAATGAGAAAATGAGTATTAGGAACATGGTGTGATGGGATTCAAAAGCAGAGTCTTGAGGCTGGAAACCTTGTGGGCTGTAGTAGGCTATAAAAGAGATGCAGTCAGAAATTCAACGTACAGTTCATCAAAAGGGGGAGATGAAGAAGAGAATTATCTACCCGATGTTCTTGGAAAAAGCTCCAGCATCCCAGATGGTATATGAAAGCAGAACTCATGGTTTTCGAGTTAAAGAAAGTGATACATTCAATTTTATACTGCTGTTCATGGGGCTACAACTCAAACATTTCAAGTTTTTTTTTCAATAGCTATATAACTCACAGGTTCACGTAATTGTTATTGTGCATGAAGCAACTGCTAGACGATTCCTGTGATACATTACTCTGTCAGCTTTAAACGATAGAGAGGAAAAAAAATCCTTAAAATATTCATATTATATGAAGAACTGGTCAGATGCTTTAAGCTGGGAGATGTCTCTAGATCTAAATGGAAATCTTTTGGAACTATATGCGCTGTATGGTGTGTTGGAACTATACATGCTGTATGATGACAGTATCATAGAAATATCTGTGCATTTTTAAACATTTTATTAATTCACAATTACAATAGTGACAGCAGTGCACATACATTAACAGTAGAGAAAAAAATCCTAGTGATATTTCTCAATCTTTTCACGTAGTACGAATTTTTAATAATTATTAGTATGCGGTGGTGGTGCTGCAGTAGCGTTGTTGCCTCACAGTTAGACGTTGCCCGTTCGATTCTCAGTTAGAGCACCTTCTGTGTGGTGACATGCGTGAATGGGCGTTCCTTCGCTGAAGGTTGTGCGTTACGCCAGGCAAGCCAGTACGTAAAAATCTACTGCCAATCATTAGCGGACCGGAGTTCCGCTGTGGTGACCCCTAACCGGGAAAAGCCGAAAGACACAAACAAACAAACATTAACAATAAATATTACATAAATTGGTCAACTCCATAAATCCATTAAACCTCACTCCTCCTCCTGAACATTATTCTGTAAGTATTGCTCCAACAAATTCCTTTTATTTCTATGTAATTTCCCCATTGTCTTTTTGTAAGTATTCTAGTTTTCTTATATAGGGAGATACTGAGCTTGGAGCTGGAAGGAGACAATGCTATATGCTAAAGAGGGAAATGACCTGTTGCTGCCAGCTTCATATAGGCCTGTCTGAGTCCATCATTCTGATAATAAATTGTAAATTGTTTGTGTAAACTTTGGAAGCTCGAGTGACCCCTATAATACTGGGCCTTACTAGTGATGGGTTATATTGGTTTGTCCCTGCACAACAGTTAGTAGTACAAAAAACTTATTGTTACCCCAGGAGGCTACATCTTCTGGCAGGCCATTATTAGTGGCCTTATTTGACATGGTAGAAGCAATTGATTACATGGAGTGAACTTTTCATTTTACAATACTTAGGAAATTTGGCTTGCTGGAGGAATTTGTCATGCAGTCACTTTATAGGGGCTTGGTGGCCAGTATAATTGTGAGTGGTGGGACTCTCATAACCCTTTACGTTAATAAGTGGCACTACAAAGAACTGTCATTGGCACTTCTTGTCCTTGACATTAACTTGGAACCACTCAGCAGAGTTGATATGAAAGTCAGTAATTCGCAGATTTATCTCAGCCAAGGAAGGGGTCATCATACCTCTTTTCTCAGATGATATACTCATTTATTTTTCAAACCCAAAACATGATCTACTCATGCTTTTTGACATGCTGAAGACGTACAGTAACTTCTTGGGTTATACAAATAAAGAAACTATGACACAGGTCAAAATTTATTCCAGTCACCTATCTCTAAACTTTATCTATAAAATATCCCTGTTTATTGGGTCAAAATGCAATTGAGAATTTGATTATCTGAATGCTGCCTATGTTAAAACAAACAGTAAAAGTTTCCTCTGAAATTTTACTAAGTTAACATAAAACTTTATTTTCTAGGTGGAATAATTTACTTCTGAAACTGGATCAGTGTATACAAGCAGTTAAGTAATTTGTATTGTCCTGGTCCTGTATAATTTCCAAGCTATTTCTGCACTCCCCCATGACATTTTTTTAGACAATGACAAATATGTCTTTATAGTTTACTTAACAAGTGAAATGGGCTAGGACCGTAAAGGATAAGACGATTCCTCTACAGGATCAGGATGCCTAGGCATCTGAAAATCTTCCTTTACTGGTCTACAGAAAAACTGAGATTCTATTTTTATAACCACATATTAAATATATGGTGGCTTGGATGTCACTATTTTGGAAACTGACTGCAGACAGAGTACAGAGGCCATTGTGTTCTTTTTTGGTCAATGTAAAGAGCTCAACAGTTTACATTTTTTAACATTATTATGATCCAATTAAATGTTAAATGGAATATGGATGCCTTAAGGGTCCAGACCTCGAGCAGCGACATTGAGTCACAGTAAAAGTACCTTAAAAAGGAGTTGTAACCAAATAAAGCAGTATTCAAACCTTTACTTCAAGATTCTTATGTTCATAGGATCACATGATCATAGGAAATATGAAGCAATTGAATCTTGTAACCATTTATTTCTTTTTAGCACCCACCTCAGACTGAACATCTTCTCTCAAAGAGAGCCACACCAAAAGCCAGGGGTGAATTTGTAAATATCCACCCAATGCCCATCCAGTTGTTCAGCTGCCATTTAAAGGAAGATAACGCATCATACTTGTTAATTTACAGTGGGAGTCTGTCTCAGAAGTGAGGAAGGTGCTGTGTAATGAACCTATCTCTCCACCTTGTTCTGTTTATCTGTTGGTGAAGATTTGTTCTGGTATTTCTGGGACATCAAGTTATATTATATAACATATATAATAGCAGAAATAACTTCCACCAGTTCCACTTCACTTGTTAAGTCCTCCAGTTTCTTTTCTCATATCTGTACCTCCCTTTAGCTTCCTGGGAACTCCACCTCCCTTAGAATCTGCTTTCCAAAAACTTCCTTGAATAATTACCAACGTCCAGCTGATGCTCTTTCTTTTGAGGTGGTCTGCGGGCCTCAATGCATTGTCCAGCCCTAGAGCATTCTGTCTCTCTGTATGCTTTGCCAACTTCAGCTATTCCCTCAATTATCTCTTCTGCGCTGGAAAGCCATCCTCTCTGGATCGATGAGAGCTTCTGCTACTCTACATCCCTGTTATTGCAATCTCTCGACATTTTGATAAGTGCAAGTCAGATCTGTTGAGGATGCAGCACTATAACATGCTCAGCAATGTGCTAATATTTATAACCACCAGAATTTCTCTGTCTTACACCATGTGTTTCTCAGTAATATTCCTCCGTACATACAAGACGGCTCCAAAATTCACAACGGAGAATTAAATACAAAAGCATTAGTTTGTCCGGTATACATGCTTCTGGTGAAGCTTGACTAACGGGTAAAAGTCTTTCACAGTGTTTGCCCATTTGTACCTTCTTTTTCCTCTGAGCCCTGTAAATCAACATGGAAGAATATTAAGCATTAAAAACATTGTCAGTGTCTAAGGTAGTTTTTATGTATTTCATAAAAATCACATACAAAGGTCCTTTGTTAATGCATGCTTCGGGATTCCATCCCAAACATCGGAAGGAGGGAACTGTGAAGACGTTGTTCAGAATTCTGCTCATTCCGCTGCACTTTTTAACCCCTGAAGGCATGAATATGTGCAGGCACAGAAAGATGCAAAACAGCATGATCATGGCATACATATATAGCCACAGACATATATGTAACAGTACGACAGAGCTTCGACATGAAAGCCTGCAAGCAGTAAAATATCACTTGTTATAGAACTGTCTACACGCACATTATGTATTGCACTGAGATGAGGGAGTTGAATGGAAATGGCCATATGTAACCCACATGTCATCTTGTCTGTAGTTCAAACAGATTTCTGTACAGACTGTAATACGTCTTCTCAGCCACATTCTGTTTTAAAGTCGAAATATTATATGTGCCACCCTTCGGTGATTCACTGTAAAGTCTTAAAAGACACCCTAAAACAGTAAATTTGTGAAGCTGCATCCTGATTTGACAAATTAATGCTTAGATTGAACCATTAAACAACAAATCATATAACTTTGTTAACTGCATAAATAGAACCACATTATAACAGATACGTCTAACTCTCATAGCCTAACATAAATCCATCATGACTGCTTGCTGACATCATGTCTTCAGTTGCTCCTTCACTGATATGCAGTCCTTTATTAATAACAATGTTGTTTTTTAGCATATTTTAAGGAAAGAAGAATATGTCTAGTGTTTTGTGGTTTGTGTGTCATATTTATGCTTTTCCCATTTTGCATATTGCTTTATCTTTTGTGTGTGTGACTGGAATGCAGAATATAACAATGTGCAGTGCATCTGTAATGCCTGTGGCTACATCATGCAAATAGGAATAACAGATAGCATACTAATACGAATTGGATAAGCAATATGCAATGAAACGTAGCACAACACAAAGTCGTTGAACTGGAGCAATGCTAAACAGGTGTATAACCCAAAGCAATACAACAGCATGAGAAACATCATAAAGCACAGCAAAAATAGATTGCCTGTGATACTACACCAAGCAGTGAAAATCACACTCCCAGAAAGAATGATGTCAACAAACATTACAGTTCTACATCTGTATGGTGAGCAGCAGATAGCCAAACAATGCATTAGATGCAGTGTTAATGGAGAAGGTGCACTGAAATGATGCATTAAACAAGTGTATACTAAAGCTTTTCATGCCGTGGAAGGCAGCACTGTACAGAAAAGAGTTTGTTGTTGCCTAAACACTGTTATACTTGGAGACCTGAATCTCTACTGGTCTCTCAAAATGCTAGTGCCCTTGGTAATATTTAATTGTATTCAGTTTATCAAATAATTAACTGCCTGACAGAACTGACACACCCACCCAAAAGCAGTCAGACTAGCTCCTAACAAACATTCAGCTCAAGTTCCATGTTTTTGTGATCACTACACTATAATCTTTCAACTCTCATTATCCCAAAAAAAAAAATTGACAAAGAAAAAGCCATGTTTTACAATGCCTTCATAACAAGGCCACTGCTATATCCCCTGAGAATTAATACAGCAAACTGACTGCTGCTAAAATAAAGCTAGACTCCATCAATACATAGACCAAGAACTGCTAGATGTGCAAACTTATTTTAGAAGAGGTAATGGTCCCAGAAATCCAGTCATGAGCATCCTCTACATAATAGACAAAGGGAGTAAGTTCCAGAAAAGAAAACATTTACTTTTGTTTTAATGATCTCTCAAAAATCTTTGATTTTTTTTGGACCACAGAAAATATGGCAAGCTTTTAGAGAAATGCGGATACTAGGTCACCTTACTTGCCTCTTGAGAAATTTCTACACAGACAAAGAAGCAACAATTAGAACTGAATATCTAATAAATGTTTGGTATGTCACATCAACAAAGTTCCTTCCTCTAGATAATGGATTTTTACTATTTAATATATATTTGCTGTGATAATATAATATAGCAGCTCTGGGTGGTGCAGCAGTTAGCATTTCTGTCTCACAGCAACACTGGAAGATCTCAGTAAAATTAAAACTCAAATATTTTGGTCTCATAATGCAAAGACTAAATTCACTGGAGAAGGCAGTGATGGCTGGAAAACAGTGAACATACAGAACAAGAGGGAAGCATTATTACTGAAATCATGAATAAAACTTTCCAAGAACTTAAATAAGCAGTGGTGGGCAGACAGGCATGCTATGATAATGTATGTGAGGTCACAAGAGTCAGGCTAAATTATTAGACACCAACAAAACTACACATGGAATATTTTCAAATTTTCAAAACAGCTAACTAAAAAGTAAAAAACATGAAAAAAAAAAAGGGATGTCTGTTCCTCTTCCTTCAGGTCAATCCTCATTAAATTAAATAAAAATACATAACATACCAAAGCGTATTGACTTATTACAATAATAAATAAAGTATGTAAATTAACAACACAAATGTATGCCTCTTTTATGAAAAGAGGCAAAACAAAATAAACTCATTCATAATTCCAGTTACAAATGCCACCCATGCAAACTATATACAGTTGACTTCCTCATTTCCAGTTCTGTCACCTCCTAGCCTTCATTGCTTAACCTCTATCATGCAGTATTACAAAAGTCTCTTAAATGGTTTGAAATATACTTCTCACCACTAGCCTTATGGAAGCAAATGCTACTTTTTTGACCTAATATACAAGCAGAAGAAGGTTCTCCTGAATTGAACATAAAGGGTCCCAATGCCATAGTAAGTGAACAAATTCTATGCCACAGTCATTTTACTTTGCCACTATGTATTTCTTTTTCACTTCACTAAAAAAAAAATTGTGGTGTTGCGTCGGTGGTGGTCTTATGTAGCGTTATTAAGCCTCACAGTAAGACATTGTCCTGTTCGATTCTCAGCTAGAGTGTCTTCTGTACCTTGGTGTTTTCACTGTAACTCAATGTACCAGATGGCAATTATCTTATTTTAACATCAATAACCTGATGCCGGTGTTTCATTCTTAATGGTGCTGAATTAATTAATAGTTTGGTTCACAAATGGTATGTTCATGGACAAGTCCACTTACCTGTCAAAAATTAAATACATTGTATACATGGTAACAGAAAGTTAGAAGGGCTGTAGGATGGCAAGAGATGGGGTGGTCAGTTACTGCATGACACAGACACTTCTCCAAGAAGTAATACATGTTGGCTGTTATGATATGCAATGATGCATAGATGCTTACTTTGAGTTTACATTGTGTTTTGGTTATTGCCGTTACTACCCTTTGACATATCCAGTCATCTTTTGACCTGGCACTGCAACAATGTATTCCTTGTTCAGTGCTATGTTGCCCTTGCATTTTTTGTTTGTCTTCCCAACTACAAGAACTTTAGTCTTTAACTGTGTCTCTGTTTAGCTCTCTGGACATTGGTCTGGAGATGCTGGACTTTGGGGACGCCAATATGTTTGTGAAGTTTGGGCAAAAAAGAATTATGATTTTGGAACTGTATTTCACATGTTTTTAATTTCTCCAAGTCTTTTGGGTTTCTAATACCATGACAGGAATGGACCCCATTCCTAAGTCAAAGAATGATTAAAGTTCATGAAATTAGTATTGTTTCAGTCTTTAATGTTTTCCAGAAGTGTGTAGCTCAGGACCCATCTGAGTTGGGGATTGCTGGAGAAAGGCTCAGTTTGGGGCTTTCCCATTGGTAGTTGTGTTAAAACTGTTTAAATGTGGTTGTACATAAGCCTCACACTTGTGTGGGTTTGCTCTTAGTTTACATAAGCTGCTCAATGTTTGGAAACTTTAGCCAGAGGTTTGGAGTGCATCTGCACTGAAATCCAAGGCATCCACTGAAAAAAAACTGAAAAATAAGTACATTTTAAGCCAGCACTGTACTTTGTTAACTGTCTTTAATTGAATTACTCCTTCATTTTTGCTGTTTGTGACTAAGATCAGCATGCCCACTTCCTTTCCAAATACCACATTCAGAAAAATCGTACCACAATGGACAGGCAGTTACCCATCATTTCGCCTGCCAGCTTGATTGATATTGGCATATTGAGGCAATGTAATAATTGCTTCATGTATACTGACAACCATTTACTCCTAAAGCAAACTAACACTCTATGTGAGAGATGCAAATATACTGTGTAACTGGAGTCAATTCTCTCGCATAAAAACAAACTAGACATCAAACAGGTTGTCAGTACACATGCTTTGCCTCTCACGCAAACCTCACCTCTCACACAAAATAAGGTCATGACACATAAACCCACATATGTGGAGATACTCACTAAAACCCTACCAAAAGAATGGAGACCTCCCAAATGCATACCACCCACACTCACCACTAAGCAAAAAGAAACCACTATACATATCTACACACACATCTGTGTCTCAACAAATAAGCCCCTAAGATAAAACACATCAAATGTCCTGGTCATAGGTGACTACATAGTGAGACACACAGATGTCCCCCTTACCAGAATGAAGAAGGAGAAAGTCACAGTCAGCTGCCTATCAGGTGCCAGGATCTGACAAATCACACATGCACTCAAGTCACTCAACAACAAGTATCATTATGACTCCATCATAGTCCATGTTGGAGTGAATGACTTGAGACAAACCTCTCTGGACTGTAAGATGAGAGATATGACAGACCTCTCTTATTATGTGTCCAAGACAGGTATGTCCCTAGCCCAGGATGATGCCACAATATAAACAAAACAATGATTGACTTCAATAATTGGCTTAGCTTCTTGTGTCAGTCCAGGGGGATCCAGTATCTGTCAGCCTGGGAGGATATGGTAGACAGACCTTGCTGCTTTGCTAGAGATAGTCTGCACCTGTCCTCCCTATGCTTTCAGATACTAGCAAAGGCCCTTGCTTCCCACATAGTGCCTTTTTTAGGAAATGTCAAAAGAACAAAATTTCCAACTTAAGAAAATCTAATCAAGACAAATTCAGGGTCATACTGCTTAATGCTTAGAGTTTAAACACTGCACTCCCTGGAAGCACTCCTCAGCTTAGAGGGTGCTGATGTCTGTACAGTTACTCAGACATGGTTCAAGACCTGTAAGAGCACCCCAGCCATGCAAGGCAACTATACCTTCCACACATTCAGACCTCAAAATGAACATGAAAGAACCAAAGGTGGAGATGTACCATCTTCATTAAAACCAAATACACTTTGAGCCTGGTTAAACAGCATGACTTCCTCAAACTAGTCCATGTCCAATTAGCTAGTGGGAAAGTACCATACCACATCATTGCTAGCTATAGATCTCCTACTATGAACAAGGATAAGCACACCGCCTACCTCGATTTACTGGAATCCCTTGCCATACAGACCAATATCTTAATCATTTCCAACTATCCTTCCATAGACTGGGGGACATAAATGAGCAAAAACACACTTGCCCAGAGGTTCCTGGACTTTGTTAACACAAATGCTCTGGGAAGGATAATCTGCACCCCCGCTAGGGGCTGTAATATTCTGGACATAGTACTCACCAAAATGGGAGGTCACTGTACTTCCCCATATGTGATGCCCTCCCTTGTTAGGTCAGACCACAGATCAGTCTCATATGAAGCAACCACTGGATCTGACATTCTAACAGGAACAAAAATTATAAAAAAACTTTACCAAAGCTAACTACAGCCTACTAAATGATGGTATACAGAGCTTCATACAATCTGCAATCGCAGACATCAATGATCATTATGCAGAAGTGTGTAGGTAAACGCCCTGTTGTGCAAACACTTAAGCAACTGCATAAACTCTGCTGTACCTGACTGGATTAAAACCAGGTCTTCATGTAAAAACAAGCCACTGTGATGGACTTCAAATATAAGCAGATTAAATAACAAGAGGAAGAAACTGCTGTCTAAAAGCAAGAGGGATATCACTCTGCAGAGGAACAGTTCCCTTGTAAGCCTAAACAAGAAAATCAGAAATCTTGTAAAGTCTTCTAAAGAAAATTATGAAACTAAAATCACATCCCTAGCTGAAGATAATCATAAGGCATTCTTTAATTATGTTCAAAGTATAAAATGGAATGCCCAGCTATGCGCTAAACTGGTTGTAGATGGGATCACTCATACTACACTGGAAGATATCACCAACTTGCTAACTGACAGATTCAGTGCAAACTTCACTCCCCTGTCCCCACCTGTCATATCCCAAAACATACCTGACAGCAACCCTCTGCCTAGTAGCTCTAGAAAACAGGTCAACTCCACACTCAGGCCAAAATCATAGCCTCAGTGGGACCAGATAGTATCCCCGGTTGTTTATTAAACAATCTAAAAGATGACCTAGCAGATCCATTTGGCATTCTCTTTAATCACACCTTGAGAACTGGCTATGTTCCTGCAGAATGGAGAACAACAACAGTAACCCCCCTGTACAAAGAGGGGCCATCAACTGACCCTGGAACTTCAGACCCATAAGTCTAACCAGCCTCATATGCAAGGCCATGGAAAGAATTATCTTGGACCTTATCAACAAGGACATAGACAACCTCCAAATGGTGGACTCAACCCAGTTGGGCTTTAAGGGTAGATCATGCTTATTAAACCTGGTGGACTTCTTTGAGAATGTCACCAAAGCCATGGACAAAGGTAAGATAGGGTATAAAGCCTATCTTGATCTTGCCCATGCTTTCAACACAACCCCCCCTCTGGCATCATTGAGAAACTCTCCCATATAGGGATTAAACCTTATGCTTCTAGATGGGTAGCCAACTGGCTCACTGATAGAACACACTCTGTCAAAATGTGTGACTCCACCTCCATCCGTAGACCAGTCACCAGTGGAGTATCGCAGGGATCTGTGCTGGGCCCTTTACTGTTTTTCATCTATTTCTCAGAAATGCAGGCCAAAGAAGATGGCCTTTGGCTCACCAAGTTTGCTGATAATTGCAAACTGGGAGCAATCATTCATTCCCCCAACAATGTCAACATATTACTAGACGGGCTAACACAAACAAATGATTGGTGCCAAAGCCATGGTTTAAAACTAAATGCAAAAAAAATGCATTATTATTCCCTTTGGCAAAAGGAAGTTCCCTACAAAATACAATATTGACAGCATTTCCCTGAATCCCAACCCAGTTGTGCAAGACTTGGGAACACAGGTTGATAGCAATCTGAACTTTGGCCACCAAATTTTCACACTGGTAAGGAAATACTACTACCTAACACACCTCATAAGCAAAGGCATAGCATCCAGGTCAAGAAACGTTATAACTCCACTGTGTTTGACCCTCATCAGACCACTATTTGAATATAAAACACCCTTTTGCATGTATCTCACCAGACACCTACAGCAACTGGAGAGACCTCAGAGGTTTCTCGTAAAGAAAATACAGGGACTCCAAACCATGACCAACATGGACAGATTAAAAGCCCCATCACTTTACTCTGTATCTTATAGGCTGCTGAGAGGTGACTTGTGACTGGCCTATAGGGCACTCTCCAGCCCTGCCCTAATGGAAATGCTACACATCTGCAAGTCAAATGGCACAAGAGTGACTGACTCTAGGGATCTCAGCCTAGCTTGTGACATTAACAGAACATGCTGGAAAGACAGATATTCCTCCCAGAGACTCCCACTTCTCTGGAATAGAATTCCTATTTACGTAAAAGAGAGCTCCTCACTGACCCTATTCACACACAACCTAGACAACTGGATGGGAGATCACAAATTTGTTTGGGGGGGCACCCATGCCCCTTATGGACAGGAGTAGCCAGTTTTGATCACAGACCAATTCTGTTCATAAATTCTTTCTGAAACCTAGCTAAAAAGAACAAATGGGGATACTTGGGATTGACATGGCTAGGCTTGTAAAGGTTCTAGGGCTGCTAGCCTAGTAACCTCCTATGAACCTATGAACCTAAGTGCTCTTTACAGCACCCGCAATGTGCCCAGTAATGACTCCTTCTGCAATTCATATGGAGTTACATGCATTGGTAATATTTCTAAGTACGACTGTAAATTCATTTTATAGGATCCATTGCTCCTACTACTGTTGGAACTGCCTGGGTATCCTTCTTCCACATTGCCCTCATTTCTGCCTGCAAATCCTGGTATTTTATGACTCTGTGTCGCTCTGTATGTAAGACATTGTAATCACTGTGTGTAGCAATTTCAATGATCAATGCTACTTTTGTCTTCTTTTCATGGAGTACTATATCTGGTTTTCTCGCATCTATTTTTGAACTGTTGGTAATGGGTGATCCCATGTGACATAAACTTCATCATTTCCTATAATGCTTTGTGGCCTCATGTTTCCAGTGTTTTTCAGCTACTTCAATATTACAATGATTGCACAATCCCCAATGCAACAGTTGTGCCACATTATTATGCCTTTCAGTGTACAGTCCTTCTGCCATTAGTATATCACAACCAGAAACAAGATGTGTGACTGTTTCCAACTCTGTTTTACAAAACCTACACTTGTCTGTTTCTCACACATGTTCAGTGGACTTTGTAAACTAACATGCACGTAGTCCACTATCTTCGGCTGCCAATACTAAACTTTCATCTTTTGGTTTAAATTCATCTCGCCTTAACCATTCCTCTGTTTGATCCTGATCAACATGAGGTTGTTCCAAGAGTTTTCTGTACTTGTAACTATATTTATACATTCTTCATATTTCTTGCCTTCTCATCTGATCCTTCACTTTATATTCTTTTTTTTTTGAAACATTCGGTTGATGCCTGATTTTTATCTACTTCTGGTCTGATTTTCATTCCATCTTGACACTGATATGCTTCTGCTAAACTAAGCAGAGAAGTCATCTTAGATTTATTCTCCTCATGTTTTAAAACTTTCACTACATTTGAGTCTTGTGAGGTCAGCAAATATGTATGTATTCCTACGATTGCAGATCTATACATGTAATCAATTTTTGAGGAGGCCCATGCCTCCTTCAGAATGAGGACTATATAGGCTTGGCATACACTGATTTTTATAAATCTTTTTATAAACATAATGCATCCTTCTTGTTTTACTGTCCAACAGATCAATAATTTTTTGGGGGCAAGTCACTCACTCCAAAACTGTAAGTTAGTACAGGAAGAGCAAACTGGTTTATAGCTTGTATTTTGTTCCAAGATGTCAGCGCTGTTTTCATAGGTTCATGGGTTCATAGGTAGGTACTAGGATATCGGCCCAAGGGCCTAAGTAGGCCTAGCCAACAAGATTCCCTGGCTTACACCACCCAAGAAAGTTATTTCCTGTGCCACTGTCGAGCAAAGCCACAGAAGTGATCCCTGGGGTGTATTTCCTATTTCCCATCCACTCATAAAGATTTTTCTTGAAGAGTGCTAATGAGGAACTTTGCTTGACATAGATGGGTAGCTTGTTCCAGAGTATGGAAAGTCTCTGGGACAGGAATCTATCCCTCCAGCATGTCCTGTTTATTGTGGTGACAAGGTTTAGGTTCCTAGATCATGTAGCTCAGAGGGAATGGGATTTCTTTAGGTGTAGCATGTCCAACAGCTCTGGGTTTGACATAGCTTTATATGTTAGGCAGAGATTACCTCGGAGTATGCAATATGCTACAGAGTAAAGCTGGAGTTTTTTGAGATGGTCAGTGTAGGGCATCTGTTTGCGGCCCATAATCCTGTTTGTGAGGTACTTCTGTGGCCTTTCCAGCTGCTGCAGATGTCTTGTGAGGTACATTCCAAAAGGGGTGCTGTACTCTGTAATGGGTCTAATGAGTGTTGAGTAGAGGGGAACAATGACCTCTTTTTTCCTGGATGAGAACCCTTTTGTGATGAGGTGTGCCACATAGAAGGACTTCCTGACTACTGTGGCAATGTGATTATCAAAGGAGAGACTACTGTCCACCTGGGTCACAAGGTCTCTTATCACACATTCGGTGTTAAGTAGACTTATGCCTATGTGGTAGTTCATGGGTACAGAGTTTTTAGCAAAGGGGATGACAATGCACTTTTTGGCATTGAGCTTGAGGCCATGGCTCTGACACCAGGCATCTGTCTTAGTAAGGCCCTTCTGTTGGATGTCCACATCATTTGGGGACTCGACTATGGCTCCTAGTTTGCAGTCATCTGTGAATTTCATTAGCCAGAGGCCTTCTGTGTTAACCTGTACTTCAGAGAAGTAGATACCAAACAAAAGAGGTCCCAGGACTGAACCCTGTGGTACTCCACTTGTCACTGGTTTGAAGTCAGATTTGGAGTCTGCAACTTTTACAGTGTGGGTTCTGTCAGCAAGCCAGATGGCAACCCATCTTGTGACGTTGGGATTTATACCTAGTTTAGTGAGTTTAGCTATAATTCCAGAATGGGGGATGGTGTTGAAAGCCTTGGCGAGGTCAAGATAGGCTGTGTGAACCACCTTACCCTCATCTACGGCTTTGGTGACTGCCTCAAAGAAGTCAATCAGGTTCAGGAGGCATGATCTGCCTTTCACAAACCTGAACTGGGTGAGGTCCAGAGTCTGGAGGTTACCAATGTCTTTCTTTATGAGTTCCATGATGATACATTCCATGGCCTTGCTGACCAGGCTCAGCAGGCTAATGGGGCGATAGTTCCCCAGATCAGTGGTAGCTCTCCCTTTGTGGAGTGGGATAACTGTTGCTGTGCGCCATTCAGTGGGCACAAAGCCTGATGTGAGGCTATGACTGAACATGGTGCTTAGGTGGGGAGCCAGTTTGTTCTGAAGTTCACGCAAAACACAGCCTGGGATGTTGTCCGGTCCCATGGATGCTGTGTTTTTGGCTTTAGAGAGTGCAGCTTTTACCTGAATAGTTGTGATTACAGGGACTCTGCATTCTTCCTGTATAGATATGTGCCCTTTAGGGGCTGAGAGGGGGGTAAAGTTAGCACTGAACCTATCTGCCAGGATGTTGGCAATATCAGTTGGTTCTGTAATTTTCATGCCATTGTGCTATAACTCAGAGCAGATCTAGGTGTTGCCATTGAGATTCTTGATATAGCTATAGAATGCTTTGTGGTTGTCCTTAGAATCAGTGGTGATTTTGTTTTCATAGGTAGCTTTGGAGGATCTTATAAGGGATCTCAACTTCTTACTGAGGTTGACCAGGGAGTTCCTCCACTCATGGGATTTTACTCTCTTTTGCAACAGTTTCTTCCTTCTGTTGTACATTTTTGTTTATGCCAGGGGACCACCAAATTGGCTTCCTTTTTTTGGAGGATAGCATCTTAGTTCTGTTTGGGATAGCACGATCCATGCACTTGTGCAAGTGCTTATAGAGTACATTTGTGTAGTATTCAGCAGTTGTAACTGTATTGTCCATCTGCGTGGGTGTCATGAAGTTCGCCACTTCTGCTTGAAACATGAAATTGGCTTTGGAGAATTTTTTTACCATGGTTTCCTTAAAGGGGGGTGGGGGGCGGGATGTGGATATCTGGAGTGATTAGTTTATGGTTGGATCGGACCAACGAGGAGTTGACTTCAGGTGTGGAACACCAGTCACTCATGTTGGTAATGGCAAATAAAAAATAAAGCAGCCGCTACCATGCTGAATATAAAATAAAACACTTTAATAAAACAACAGATAAAACAAACTCATAAGCGCTTTCGGGTAAATCCCTTCCTCAGATGATACATTCAATAAAATACATTACATATTTTATAATGCTTCTTATCCAATCAAAATCAATAGTTTATCCTCCTTTTTGCTAAAGCCGGTTTTAAAGGAACCACATAATTTAGACCTGATTAATGTACATATAGATGAGAAGATTCGCATATGTTCCCTACTAAAATTAGTATTAGAGAACAATGTTTTCATCAGTCAAGTACAATATTATTGCCAAAAACAAGGTATAGCAATGGGAACACCCTGCGCAAATACCTATGGAAATTTAGTTTTAGCATATTGGGAAGACATGGCTATCTTTGATGTAGAGCATGATTGGACAGATAATCTATTGTTCTACAACAGGTTTGTGGACGACGTATTTTTCTTATGGAATGGTACCATTGATGAATTAGAGTCCTTTGTTGTATACTTGGAATCAACAACAAACTTTTTTAGATTTTCAATGAAATATTCTAGTGTTAGTGTAGAATATTTAGATATTCTTATATCTAACAAAGAGAATGGAGATGTAGAGACGTCACTCTACAGAAAACCGTGTTGGACCAATAGTCTACTTAGGTTTGATAGTATGCGTCTGAGATAGATTTTTCAAAATATAGTGAAGGGGAAAATCTGTAGGGCATCAAGGATATGAACTAGTGAGAATTCTTTTCAACAGGAATTAAGACTGTCAGAAAATAACTTTTTGGATAGAGGTTATGCCAACACTCTATTGGACAAAGAATTAAAAAATAGTGGTAGATATAGGCGAGATAAGGCCAAACCATGGATGAAAAGGGCAATAGAACGAACGCATACTGTTAGAGCTCAGGTCAAAATCAAAAATAGTGTAATGCAGATGAGTTTAACATCTGGTAATGATATGGGTGCTATATGCAATATTATTATAAACAACTGGAGGATTCTGCTTATGGATGAAAACATAGCTAAAATTGTGGGGATACAACCTAGGTTTGTTTTCAAAAGGAATAAAAATTTAAAAGATATTTTATGTCATGAACCACATCAGATCAGTTGCAAGGGTTATAGCATTAGGAAGAAGGGCACATTTCCCTGCCACCATTGTAAAGCGTGCAAATACATCATGCAAAATAATTGGTTTGTTCATCCTAGGACGAATAAGAGTTATTTGTTGAATGTATATGCTGCTTGTAATATACAAAATGTGGTTTATATTGCTCAATGCCAAAAATGTACTGCATATTATGTAGGTAGAACCAATTGTAGGCTTAAAGATAGAATTTTTAAGCACATGTCTGATATAAGATTGGGAAAAGAGCAAAATGCACTGTTTAAACATATAGTGCTGTATAAAGATCATGCTTTTTTATTTATGGTAATATCTATTTGAATAAAAGTCAATGGATGAGGGATTTAAAAAATGAAACTGAGTACTGAGAGATGCAGTGGATTCTTAGACTTGGAGCCAATAAAGCTCCAGGTCTAAATTATGTGGTTCCTTTAAAACTGGCTTTAGCAAAAAGGAGGGTAAACTATTGATTTTGATTGGATAAGAAGCATTATAAAATATGTAATGTATTTTATTGAGTGTATCATCTGAGGAAGGGATTTACCCGAAAGTGCTTATGAGTTTGTTTTACCTGGTGTTTTATTAAAGTGTTTTATTTTATATTCAGTGTGGTAGTGGCTGCTTTACTTTTTATTTGCTTTTATCTGGATTTTAAGCAGCACTTTTGGTGGAGGAGGCCTTTACATATTTACTAATCATGGTGGCAATGACTAGGTCTAGGATATTGTTGCCCCTGGTGGGGGTGTGTTTAAGTTGATCCAGGGCATTGGAATTTATGAATTTCAGAAAGCGTTGAGTGAAGGAGTTGGTACATGAGTAGTTTTCCCAGTTAATGGTTGGGTAGTTGAAATCATCAATTATTAGGATGTTTGGTTAAACCCTAATATTTTCCAGTATATCAAGAAAAGAGGAGTGGGAATCCTGGGGCATGGTGGGGGATCTGTAGCAAGCTACAATTTGGATTGCAGTTTTGCCCAGAGTTAGTTGCACTTGTATAACCTTGGATGCATTATGCTGTGCAACTAGCCTGGAGGTGTGGATATCCTTAATGAATATGGACACACCTCCACCTTTAGTGTTCCTGTCCAGGTTACATGGCCGAAATGTGTGGTATGAGTTATAGCCTGGTAGTGCAGGGGTGCTCTCTGGAGCCTTCAACCAGGTCTCAGTCACTGCACAGATATCGATGTTTTCCATTTTAAGGAATGCCTCGCGTGAGTGCTTTTTGAGATTTAGACTTCTAGCATTGAGTAGCATTACCCTTAGTTTTTGCTTGCCTGTTCATGTTACGGTGGTGACTTTGTCATTTGAACCTTGCCTAAAAAAGGCACTATAGGGGCAGCAAGAGCCTTAGGCAGTATTCAGAATCCCAGGGGCGACAGGTGCAGGCCATCTTTGGCAAAGCATCGTGGTCTGTTGACCATGTCGTCCCAGGCAGACAGATACTGGACTATTAATTTTAGTCTTGTAAAATATCCCTCAAGTTTTATTCACATTTGTTCATGTTTTATTGTTAATCCTTCATCAGCTGCCAAATATATGTACACATAAACACACACACACACACACACACACACACACACACACACACACACACACACTCCCTCTTTCTCAAGTTCTTTTATATTACATTCCTGTCCCAGGCTGATGTTTTCTTGCTGCTGCAGTTTTCCTGCTTTAAAAGTTGCTTTTGCACATTTATCAAGACCAAATGACATTCTTATATTATCTGGCAAAGTTGTGACAACTTGCAGTTGTGCTTTCCGTTCCTCATCTGATGAACGATGCAGTTTTAAATCATCCACAAAAAGAAGATGAGAATTCCTTACACTTTGTTGTTTTCTGGGCGTCAAACTGTAGCCATGACCTAATCTGTTAAGTAGACAGCTTAATGGGTTAAGAGCAAGAGAAAAGAGCAGCTGTGACAGAAAGTCACCCTGGAATATCCCCCTTTGAATTTGTATCCCTTGAATAATAAATTGTCCTTTATCGTGGTTTAACTGCAAAGTGGTTTGCCACATTTCATGGTTGCTGTAATGTAATTGATCAGTGTAGGCTGTATCTTATACATTTTTAAGCATTCTTATCTCTTATCCATGATTGTGAGATACTGTCAAATGTTTTTTGTAGTCTATCTTGCCATACTTAGATTCTGCCCCTTTTTACAGTTCAGAAAAGACACGTACCTTTTCATTTTTGTTTGTGGCAGTTGTGCCTTTTTACAGTTCTCCATTATGACTTTATTTAACAACAAATAATCCTTTGTTCCATATAACTTTCTTTTATTGCCCTTTTGTTATATTGCCATGATTGAATTTTCTTCTAAATGACTATAAACTCTGTCGGCATCAATTCCAGTGTATAGCTTATATGTTGTTGGAAGGCAAGTTATTGATCTATAATTTTTATAGTAGCTTGCAGGTTCACCGTTAATTAGGAGTATTGTTTTTTCTGTTGTTAACCAAGTTGTTGTCTGTTTGGGATGCATCTATAAATACTTCTTACTCATGCCTAAATCTTAATTTGAAGATGTTAATACTTTTATTTGGAAGTTAGGTACTACATCTGGGCCTGGGGTTTTTCAATTAAATGCATAGCTCTCAACATCTTAGAGTTAGAAATCTAGACAAATCCACAAATAATGGGGGGACAAAGGCCCAAAAATAGGGATACGTTTTAAATATTGCTCTTACAGACTTAGAAAATTGATAGATTATAACAGTTTTTTTCATTAACATGAATTTTCTGAAGGATATTAACTCTGAAAATCATATGTCTGCCATTATTTTCTGACTTCAGTCCTTAATGATTTGTTAATGATTTGCCAGAAAACTACAATTGTATGAGAAATGGGCCAAAAATATGTGTCAAAAATCTAGACATTCTGGGAAAATTTGGACAGTTCAGAGCTATGATTAGGAACTTTTCTTAACTTTGTTTCACTCTCTCTGGCTACCACTTTATCCCTTTTCATTTGCCGTACATTTGAAATTAATCTTTCTTTTACTTCTTCTATCCATTCAGCATCTTTGTTGTGTTCCACAGGGTCTTCATAGATATTTCCCCAAAATGTATCTTTTTCTTCTCTTTTTGATGCGTTTCAGTTCCTTTTGTCTTGTTTCCCAATTGTCTATAAAACTTTTTGGATCATCAATAAACTGCTTATTTTGTACTTTTCTTTTATATTTATCTACACGTCTTATAAGGTTTTCTGCCTGTGCCGATAGTTTTAGTTATTATTTGTGATAGTGCATGATAGATCCTGATCTGTTCTGATACACCTTTGAGGGCACACTGAATATGTCTCAGATTGAGATGTATTTGTTTTTCTGTTTGATTGTTCTTTGAATATCCTGTTAGATTGTTAGACCTTTTAGAGCTGTCTGACCCAAGGAGTAGCTGATTGTTATGTAAAACTGACCGGACTAGACACAGTTTACCTACTTCTTCTGAACCTATATATGTGAATGGATTTTTGTCCTGCTGTCTTGGCTGCATCATTTGATGTTGAATGGTTTCTATCTAGATGAAGATGATGACACGCATTTAATTTTAAAGTTGCCAGATAGCCACAACCTCACCTTTACCATGTTAGCTCATTTCAGCTGTCAGCTTGTAATTTTGCATAATTTTGGCAAATGGATGTCTTTGGCAAATGGATGTCTTAGGACTTGCCATATAAAATAAGCATTGATTTTCATGTATTACAGTGTATCATTAGTTCACATGTATAGTTTTTGCCTGAAGGTCTTGGTACACTGCAATGACAGGGCCATCACTGGACCAGTCGGCAGCATAGGATGCACAAACAGAAAGGGTAGTAAAGTACAGTGAGGTATAAACTTCAAGCAGATGTTCACATATGTGATGCCCCACCACTGGCAACAGTATTCAAGGAGCCTCAATCTTCACTACTAGCACCACTGGGGGACATACATTAGGAGGATGACAATTACACACACAGTATTTCCAGATGCAGCTCTCTGCAACAAGTGTAATTTCCCTTAAGAGCACACAGACACCACAGTCAATCTGGGGCTGGTTTGTCCCTCTTTCTCCAGATCCCCAGTAAGACTCTCCACTGGCACAGCTATAGAGTTGAGATCTCAACTGAGTGGCCATGCCAAGACCTCCAGCACCCTCTCTATCCAACCAGTGCTTTGTGTCCTACCCAGGTAGCTGACACACACACACTCTTTGAGGGTTGAGTTACACACACACACACACACACACACACACACACACACACACACACACACACACACACACACACACACATACACACACACACACACAAACACACCTGGGAAAGGCTGGCACAGGTTTACTAGCTATGCCCCCTTCTGCTCAAGCTATAAGGTAGTTTCCCCTGCCACCAGTCACTCCTTATCAGCTACTTTAAGGCCCTTAACAAAGGGTGTCCAATCTTACTGTGTAATGTTACTGTTAATACAAATGGTAGTTTGACCAAGAGCAAGGCTATTAGGAGTGGCTCACACAGTATCACCAAACAAACAATGCAAGTACTCCCAGAACTTAAATAGCTCTAGAAAGATCAGCCACAATGGAAGGTTTAAATATATTTAATAACAAATAATAAAAGAACAAGAAAATAGACAATATATACTTACAGTTACATCAGAGTTGAAAATTACAGGAAATATTTAAAAAAAAACATTGCAGGGCAGTCTCAAATAAATAAAGAAAAACATCTAAGCTAAGCTTTGTTATATTCCTGACTCTATCTAAGAGAATTACTGTACCCTGATAACCTACATCAGAGCAAGCAAGGCAGATGTGGTGAGTGGATCTTGATGCTGTCAGGTCAAAGACAAAATACAGAATACAGTCTCTCACTAAGAGACTTCCCAAATTAATATCTCAAATATTATTGCTGGGATAGCTTGTAAAATTACGTAATTTCTTGTCATCTGACTCTATCCCAAGTGAAACCCCCCACTGATGTATCTGGTAGCATATAACATCTACCTGTAAAAATACATAGACAATGGCTTTTCTTAGATCTAAGGCAGATCCTGGAAGTCATACAACAATAAAACACTTCCAAGACAATGCAGAAAACTTCTAGTTTAAACATTGTGTCTGTTACTGCACTGAAACGGAAAGATAACATCCTTTTATTACATGGCCATAAAGTAATTTAATTTCAGCTATTTTTCTGAAGTTAACCTCTTGTGTTCCAGTTTCCATTGTTAAAATATATGCATGTAAACAGTTACAATAGTGCAGGTACATTTCTGTTACAATCCAGTAGGGCATGCTGTGGTTACATCTTTAAACAGCAGTTTGTAAAATAGCTCTTCAGCACATGTCTGTACAAATCATCTTATATGACATACAGTTGTAATACATCTGTAGCTTAAACATATGAATCACGTTGATATTCACAAATGACACATAACCATTTACAAAATTTCAGATAGCTGGGCTGGCAGTATCTCCTTTCATGACAACATATACCAGACAAGGAAGTACTGCACAGACAACATACCTCTCAGCTGTGCAGATTTCTTGTGCCAAGTGGTTGAGAGGTACAACAGAGACACTGGTTTGTTCAAATATATGCTATGCAGAAAAGTTGTTACACAAGATGTGTGGACACAGAATATGTGACAGGACACATACCACTGTAGGAAGAGTAAGTGATACACGAATGTGGTGCACAAAAGTAAAGTCTAATGTGCACAGTGTATTTACAGGTATGTGGCCCAGAACACCTACAAGATGTATCCCATGACAGCAGTAATCAAGAATGATAGCTCTAAATATTAATAGGCAAACACACCAACATGATGTCTGTCCTACACCATTTACTTGTATATGATTTGCAATCCTGATATTGAAAATACATGAGTCATATCCTGTAAATAGACTGTGTACACTTTTGCAAGCAATGTAAGCCATGGTGGTGCAGCTGTAGCATTGTTGCCTCACAGCAAGAGGTTATCCTGTTCGATTCTTTGCTGGAGCGCCTTCTGTGTGGAGTCTGCATGCCCTCCCTGCGGTCGAGTGGCGTTTGAAAGACATGCATGAATGGGCGTGCCTTCATTGAAGGTTGGGCATCGGGCTGCCACCATAAAAAATCGACTGCCAATCATTAGCGGACTGGAGTTCCGCTGTGGTGACCCCTAACTGGTAAAAGCCAAAAGAAAACAACAACACTTTTGCAAGCAATGTACTGCTTTTTAAAATGCAGTTACTTATGTTCTAATGAACTCTTTGTATTTTGAAAGCATATTCATTTTATGTACAGTATAACTGGGATGGATGGATGTATTTAGCAATGATTTAAGACAGAGTATTTTTTCTGTATCCTTTTTTAGCCTCTGTGCCTGACAACCATTGAGACACTGCCACTGTCATACATTCCCTTCACTGGGTGAAAGCAATTTGTGGTACACCCATTACACAAGCAGCCATAATGGAATTTTCCTGGCATGGCCCTAACCCCAGCCCTGGAGACTGGTATACGCACCTGCAGCACTACAAGAGCCTTCTGCCTCCTTTCTCTGTGAGATTTGTGTGTTCACTCATACATGCCCCATGAGAACTGTTCTCACTGCCTTGAGATCACCAAACCCACATCATCCAGTCCTGTGAACATTGGAATCCTGCAAACCTCCTCTTGTAAAGGAGCAATCGGCTGTCTAGAACCTTCCTTTCCCAAAATGGGAAAATCCTACATAAGTCACTCAGTGCACGAGCACCCAAAGCCACAACTGAAACTCGAGGTAATCTGGGTCATAGTCAGAGCTTTGTCACTCAGTGTGACAGAGCCAGTGGAAGGACCTATTTCTTTGACAACTAGTTTGAAATCGTATTGCTCGTATTGTTATTTGCATTTATTAAATGTCATCTCTTTTACAGCTATTTTTATATTTGTGTGTGTGTGTGTGTGTGTGTGTGTGTGTGTGTGTGTGTGTGTGTGTGTGTGTGTGTGTGTGTGTGCTTGCATGTGACTCTATACACATGTGTGTGTGTGTGTATATATATATATATATATATATATATATATCATGTTTTTCACACTGCTTTTGCTGCCTGGGCTTGGGTCATGGATGAAAAGCATCCTCGTAACCAGTTAAAAAATGAATGAATAAATAAATGCATATGTCCAATAATGCATACATACACCATTATCACTGATAAGAATAAACAAGGGACATTTGACAGACCTGACAAAGCACACACACCCCCACAGAGTTGCCTTAATGTTCACTGCAACCCGTTATTCTCCTAGCATACCAGCATATGCAGAACAGTTCACAGGGTCTGATGGGTCCTGTGATGGATGCTATATGCATGTAGAGCACAGGGTGTGATGTATTCTGTCATGGGCGATGTATACATGCAGTGCATAGGGTCTGATGTGATCTTAATCTATCGAACGCTCGTTTTAGCGAATATTTTTCAAGGAAGAAAAACTAGCTGGCCATCATTGGGAGTTTACCCTTTTTGCCACTGTAGTTTTATCTCAGAGTTGGTATATTTAGTTAGGGGGGGTGTGGGGCGCAGGCCCCCATCTTGGTGGTTTTTAAATTAGGTAGGTTGGCCAACAAATTTTTTCCCTAGGAAAATAATTTGCTAAAATGAGTGTTCGGTGGATTAAGATTCACTGAATATACTTTGATGAAGAGGTATTCAATCAATAGTTCATTCAACGAACTGATATAGACCCCCCCTGTGCACATACCTCTCAGCTCTCCAGATTTTCACACAATGTCCATTTTTGTCTCATATTTTTTGTCTGATACTCATAAAACTTAAATTTTTTCTTGCAAATCTCTGTAGATTGAAGTCACTTACATACATTTGAGTTTCAGACTTCATATCCTATGGAAAATGCATGCTAACACAAATTCTGTTTTTCTAGCAGCTTTCTAAGTTTACAAGAGCAGTATTTAAAATCAGTTCCAATTTTTGGGCCTTGGTCTCCCCATTATTTTATCCTTTGTCCGTATATTGCCAGTTATAAGTTTGTAACTGCTGAAACAGTTACATAAACTACAAAAGATAATAAACCTAATTATTCAATTTTATACTGCTTTACATGAGTTTGCCACTTAACTAAGTAGGCTGTAAAAGTTGGATTGAATGACATTTGCAAAGATTAAGGGCTTGAAATATAACCTTTGTGACTACTGTTCAGGAGAGCAGGATTACAACTGGTTTAGTTACTTTTTGTATTTCAGGATATCGTTTTCAGAAACACACCTTCACTTCCCTCAGTTGGCTTGGCTGACTGAGAATTTATTGGAGTAAGAAAATTACATTCTTCCTCCAGAGTAGAGCATTTGCTGTGACTTATTGTATCAGACTACCAAAAGGAATGAATTTTGACAGATTATGGAGTTCTTTTTAATGAGAAATACTATTTGTAGTAAACAGGACTCAAGGTAAACAAATGACATAAATGCAACATACTTTAGATTCCTGCCTTTGTACAAGTTTGGTTAAAGACACCTCTCAGGTGGCAAGAGGGCTTTAATCTTTAATATTTATTTGATTAAAGTATTTAAACTTAAGCACTGTACAACATAAAACAGCAATGCAATACACATTAATACGATATCAATTAGATATTTTAAAGGATGGATTAAAACAAAAAAATATATATTAAAGATAGTATAATGACCCACTACTTAGACTGAAAAGAAAAATGGTCTACTAAATAAATCATATTTGTAGGATTTCCACAGTGCAGCCATGGTCTTGCATGCCTGCAAAGAAAGTCGTTTCATTTTATTTATTTTATATATTTACTTATTTGGCTTCCTAGCACCTGCCAACCATTTGGATATTAGATTTTGGCCTTCTCTGTTTCGTAAGGATTAGACCCAATTTTAGCATCACAAAAACAGACACCAGACTATTTTCATATGCAGCCCTAATAGTCCCTTCCTTACATGGAGTAAGTCATTCAGGAGGGGGTTCCATGCTGGGTGTATTGCAGGGCCATCACCCAATTCCATTTGTGACATAGGCCCTTAAACAGCCACATATGCCCTCTACAGGATGCAGCTCCCACAAAGTCACCATTCTTTACCAGACATTCATCAGTGTGGGACAAACCCTGTGGCACACCCTTTAACCTCCCCACTGGGGGAGGTAAACAGGCCGTATCTCTTTGTTGTTTTCCTTCTCCAGCTTCCTTCTCCAGTACCTGGATTACTACCAAAACCTGGGATGGCTGGGATATCATAAGGACTCCCTTCCTTTACTCCAAGGCAGTCTCTGAAGGAAGTCAGCTCCACAGGAAAAGTATAAGGTGGGAAAATAAGTTTTACAGAAGTCTCTAGCTGAGTCCAGGGAATGAAATGCAACCCTTCTGATAATGATGGTTCCTACAAATAAGTGAGACCAGACCTATTAGAACCCAATAAGAGCTAAGAATTTAAAAACTCTGTATGCCTCAAAAGATTACTAGTGTAGGTCCAACAGTACAGAATTGATAACATTTCTGCATTCATTACCAGTTAAAATCTTGGGATAGCATTCAGTACTAGCTGAAGGTGAGTAAGGACACTAACATTAAACCTGATGTAAAGTGTATTACAGTAATCTACACAGTAAAGAATTATGTTGAAACATCTGTGTTAAGGCCTGATTATGGTAGTATGTGCTTGAACTGGGAAATAGGCTCATATGAGGCAATCCAGGAGGACATTGAGGATCATAGCCCAGTTTCATAGAGAGCGCTGTCTGGTTAAATGCATTGGTCAGAGTCACAGAGTAGGCCAATAGAGGCTGACAGAATCAAACACTGGGCTACCAGAAGTAGCTCATTGCCTTAATCCTGTGCGTTAACTATTCTTTATATAATAATATGATTACTTAACAGTTGCCTCCAAAAGATCTTCTGCTATAGTACACCTAGACATATGCTCCTGTGAAGAGGCGTGATATAGAGGAATATCTTCTGCTTATCAACATATGCTCCTGTGAAGAGGCACGATATAGAGGAATATCTTCTGCGTATCAACGTATGCTCCTGTGAAGAGGCACGATATAGAGGAATATCTTCTGCGTATCAACATATGCTCCTGTGAAGAGGCATGATATAGAGGAATATCTTCTGCATATCAACATATGATCCTGTGAAGAGGCATGATATAAAGGAATATCTTCTGCGTATCAACAAATGCTCCTGTGAAGAGGCACGATATATAGGAATATCTTCTGCGTATCAACATATGCTCCTGTGAAGAGGCATGATATAAAGGAATATCTTCTGCATGTCAACAAACGCACCTGTGAAGAGGCACGATATAGAGGAATATCTTGTGCGTATCAGCATATGCTCCTGTGAAGAGGCACGATATAGAGGAATATCTTCCACGTATCAACATATGCTCCTGTGAAGAGGCACAATATAGAGGAATATCTTCTGCGTATCAACATATGCTCCTGTGAAGAGGCACGATATATTGGAATATCTTCCGCGTATCAACATATTCTCCTGTGAAAGGGCACAATATAGAGGAATATCTTCTGCGTATCAGCATATGCTCCTGTGAAGAGGCATGATATGAAGGAATATCTACTGCATATCAACATATGCTCCTGTGAAGAGGCATGATGTAAAGGAATATCTTCTGTGTATCAACATAGGCTCCTGTGAAGAGGCACGATATAGAGGAATATCTACTGTGTATCAACATATGCTCCTGTGAAGAGGTATGATATAGAGGTATATCTTTTGCGTATCAACATATGCTCCTGTGTAGAGGCACGATATAGAGGAATATCTTCTGTGTATCAACATATGCTCCTGTGAAGAGGCATGATATAAAGGAATATCTTCCACGTATCAAAATGTGCTCCTGTGAAGAGGCACGATATAAAGGAATATTTTCTGCGTATCAACATATGCTCCTGTGAAGAGGCACAATATAGAGGAATATCTTCTGCGTATCATCATATGCTCCGGTGAAGAGGCACAATATACAGGAATATCTTCTGGGTATCAACATATGCTCCTATGTAGAGGCATGATGTAGAGGAATATATTCTGCATATCAATATATGCTCCTGTGAAGAGGCACGATATAGAGGAATATCTTCTGCATATCAACATATGCTCCTGTGAAGAGGTACGATATAGAGAAACATCTTCTGCGTATCAACATATGCTCCTGTGAAGAGGCACAATATAGAGGAATATCTTCTGCGTATCAACAAATGCTCCTGTGAAGAGGCATGATATAAAGAAATATCTTCTGCGTATCAAAATATGCTCCTGTGTAGAGGCACAATATAAAGGAATATCTTCTGCGTATCAACATATACTCCTGTGAAATGGCACGATATAGAGGAATATCTTCTGTGTATCAACATATACTCCTGTGAAAAGGCACAATATAGAGGAATAGCTTCTGCGTATCAACATATGCTCCTGTGAAGAGGCACGATATAGAGGAATATCTTCTGTGTACCAACATATGCTCCTGTGAAGAGGCATGATATAGAGGAATATCTTCTACGTATCAACTTATGCTTCTGTGAAGAGGCATGATATAAAGGAATATCTTCCGTGTATCAACATATACTCCTGTGAAAAGGCACAATATAGAGGAATAGCTTCTGCGTATCAACATATGCTCCTGTGAAGAGGCACGATATAGAGGAATATCTTCTGTGTACCAACATATGCTCCTGTGAAGAGGCACGATATAGAGGAATATCTTCTGCATATCAACATATGCTCCTGTGAAGAGGCACAATATAGAGGAATATCTTCTGTGTATCAACATATGCTCCTGTGAAGAGGCACGATATAGAGGAATATCTTCTGCGTATCAACATATGCTCCTGTGTAGAAGCACGATATAGAGGAATATCTTCTGTGTAGCAACATATGCTCCTGTGAAGAGGCACAATATAGAGGAATATCTTCTGTGTATCAGTGGTATTGAATGCTGACTAATATTGTCTCATCAAGCTAGTATGTACACCGTGAATAAATATAAGAAGGGTCAGGCCTTGTTGCACCCCCACCCTGACAACAGTCTGACAGGTATTCAATAAAACTATTTGAGCACCAATGGTATAAGACCACCTTGATAGTACAGGTGGCTGACCAAAATCTCATAATCCTCTGTGTTAGGGGTGATGCCAAGAGGTCAAGGATCAAGACTGAATATAACCTTTAATCCGTTGCCATGAGAAGGTCATTACTGATTCTCAACAGAGTTGTCTTACTATTGTGTCAAGATTCAAAACCAGACTGTTGCTAATCTAGGAGGTCATTAGCCGTAAACTATGAATGTCTGTGAACACATATCTATTTCAGGAACCTTTAATAATAATAATAATAAGAAGAAGAAATTTACCTGATTACTAAATGGTATCTTAAATTAAAGATGGAAAATGATGGTCCTGAAGAAGGGCCAGAGATTTTGCAAATCACTGGGAAGATATTCAGACAGGATTTAACAATTTTTTTCATATCACAGTATCTATGGCAAAAAATATCATGCATCTGTAAGACCACACAGCAAAGCAAATGGTCTTAAACTCCCTTTGCAAAATAAATTATTTTTCTTCAGTCTCTTGGATAACAAAGCCACCAAGAAGAATATCCTGGTTTTGTATACAAAATGTCATTATGATTATATGTTAATGCCTAATTAATTAATTCTATTATAACCACAGGCTGGACAAGAGGAGTTGTGGAAAGATTTAGGTGTGTTCAGGGTGTGGTTTTGGCTCATGGAAGCTTTGGAATGGCAGTGGGTGCGTGGTCTGTAGGACAATGGAGTAGCTTCATAGTGGAATATGGGAGCCAAAGACATTAGCAGATTGGTTAGTGAGGCATGAAAAGATAAAGTGGAACTGGACAGGGGGAGAGAACAGGAGAACTGCAGACAAGGTGGGTGAAAAAAGTTAGGGGAAGGGGGCAGAAGCTAGGCAACATGGATATATTTCACAGAAGCTCAGGTAAGTGGGTGAATGGAAGAAATGGAAGATGCAGCCATGAAAGGTAAAATAAGCAGATGAAAGCCAGCATAGAAGGACTGATACAAAGAGTAATAACAAGTGACATCATGGAGACAGAGCCAGAGGTGGGCAGACAGAAACCAACAATATAAGTGAGTGGGATGGAAGTAGACAGGAAAGGTTACTCAACCAGATGGGTGTGGCCGAAGGAACAAAAAAAAAGCAAAGGAAATAGAGAGGTCTTGTAAGAAGAACAGAGGAGGGATGTGGAGGAAATTATACATGTCACAGGGAGTACAGACACTATGAAATACTAACAGTGGTGAAAATGTTCCATTGGATTCTGCCAGCACACATACCATAAGCAGGAAGTAAAGGAGAGCACAGTAAACATGGTGAAACTGAAGGGTGTTTTGGTAATTGGACACAATTAAAAAGGGAATTAGAAGCCTACATAAGTGAGAAATGAGAGACAGAGACCAAAGAGATCAACAATAGGGAAGGTTTATGAATGGCATCAGTTATGTGTTGGTGGTGATAACTGAGGTGACAGTGGTCATGACCAGGAAGGCGGCACAGAGTTAACAGGAGACAGGTTTGAAGGTAACCTTTCCAGAACTGTAACTACTACCAGCAGCCAGCATACAGATCAAAGACAGGAACAGTCTGTATAATGAATGACTGTGACAGAGCCCAGGAAAGAAAGATTTAGGACTGGTAGTGGGATATAGGAATATCTTACAGGGCTGCCAGTTCTATGCAAGGGAGAGTTTCCATCTCATCCCATAAGGGACACTGATGTCTAATGCTATGTTAGAAAGGTATATCTATGCAAGTGTACCTTTAAATTAAAGTGGAAAGAGATAGGAGAGGACAGTAGCAGAAGCAGAAAGAGTGGGGGTGTAGAGTATAGCAGGCGAACAAAGGTGACTCATACCAAGGCTAGGTACCTTTACCTTGCAATGCAAGCAGTCTTGGTAGGAAATGGGGGATCTGCAAGCAATGCTGCAGAATGGGAGGTTGTGCATACCTGATATCACAAAATCATGGGCCAGTGACAAGACGGAATGGGCCTGGAGGTGCCTGGTTCTAGACTGCTCAGGAATCACAGAGAAGGGAGTGATGAGGGTGGAGTAAACGTCTACTAAGAAAATGTGTAAGTATGCAGACAGGGTCAGAATGTGGATTAAGTGCCCTGGAAGTTAACCCACATGAAGGGTGAGAGGTGGTGACTGAAACATTGTATCATCCATCATCCACAATAAGAAAGGAGGATGAGAGAATGACGTAGAAGCTAAAGGAATGGAGTAGGAAGAAAAATGTAATACACGTGGGGGGGTCTGAATCTACCGGGGTGGAAACTGGGAGATTCCGAGTTCCATGTTACAGAAGAAGCAACATTTTCTAAATATATTTATTTACTTATATTTCTTTGCTGGTTAAATGAGCTAGTCCACACACCCTTTTCAGCTTTGACACAGACACTAAGCTGAAAACTTACCTCCACTTAATGTACTATAAGCTGAACACAAGACACATGGAAACACATGCATTGTAAAGACAATTTAAAGAGTAAGATTCTCAGTGGAGGGGGAAAAAAATGACAGTTACAGGTAGAGAACATCATGTTATTGTTACTATATTCATACAAATTACAGCATATGTCATTAATACAACCATGCAAAAATATATCCATATCCATATTTAAAAATGTTGTGAGTTCACCACGTCTGACATATTTATCATTTTATTTTCTCTTTCATTAGATTTCAGGGAGAGCAGTTTTGCTAAGACATGTGTTAGGCGTTATTTCTGAATATTCACATACAGATTAAATTTAAGTATAGAGGTTTTCTATCATTTTGGGTTGGAATCCATGTAGGTTTTCTGGTTTCTGATATCTCCAGGAAGATGGTTCCACCAGATAGCACAGCTTTGGAGGCTGCTTTCTCTCCTATGGTTAGGCCAGTAGGTGGGCTGATTAAACAGAGAGCACTGTCACTGTTGCTTCTGAGGGAAAAAAATGGTGTCTTAATCATAAAGTATAAAATAAAATGGGTCATTGTTACAGGTCGATTATTTTAAAGGCTCTTCTTATAACTATTTGTATAGTTCTGTCAGCAGCAGTGATGCAAGCTGCTGAAAGCTGGAAGAGGCTGCAGGGTAAAAGGACTGCTTAGAGATCTAAAAATGGCAATTTCTTAACTGTCTACTGCCATAACAGAAGCATATCCATAACGCAAGATGTATATGGTGTAAATATGAGTTTCATTTGGAATAACTGCATAGGAATTTCATAGAAAATTGTAAAGATCGCTAACATAGCACCTGCAGAGTATATGACCCAGTCGCCATATACTACAAATGACAGAGAAAAAAAGTGTAGTAGTGTTGTAACAGGGTTAGGACCAGATTTTACATGCTTCACGGAATTTGGCCAAGTGCGCCAAGCTCTGAGCAAGATTTGTGGTAAGTTAAGCTCTATACAAATGTGTCCTGGTATAATGAACATATCTCAGTGTAATTCAGACACAACAAGCAACCTGCAATGTCAGCACAACTGGAGTCAGGTATACTAACATCGTATTCCAAAGAAAAATCGTCTGTACATTGTGAATGTTCCATTAGCAATGTACTTGTTTGGCAGGTAGACTGACTCAAGGAAATGTGACAAATGTGTGGAAAATACTGCCTAAAGACAAATGGGCATCACCAATACTTCTGTAAAGAGAAAAAATATCTGTTTTTACATTGTTGATATCTTTGTATTAAGTATATATATCTATCTATCTATATATATATATATATATATATATATATATATATATATATATATATATTTATTTATTTATATATATTTATATATACAGCCGTTATAATTTGTAGAATCCATTGTAATCTGAAAAAAATTAAATAAAAAAATCTAATTACAATAAAGTGGCATCCACAGTCACTTCAGCAATGTTAACTTTAGCTACAAATGGGTGTGGGACATCTGTAGGAAACATAAGTAATGCACATACCCAAGGAAATAGGGTGATGGCAAAGCAAATGGGGAGTGAGAGTAAAGAAGAGGGGTACACAAGAGGGATGATTGAATAGGACGGTCAGAAGGAGAGTCAGAGAGGCATGAGCCTTTTTGGGTGGGAATAGTCCCTTTTTTGTTTTTCGAAGACTAGAAGGCATGAAAAGACACAAAAAGAGGAAGTAGAGAAGTGGGGAAAAGTGTGGGTACAAACATATAACAAGTAATGCAAGATCGTTAATATACTTAAAGGATAGACGAGGCACGCAGGCAGCACACATTTAGACTGTACAACAAGTTAAGGAAATATGACAAACAGGGTAAGTATGTATACCAATGATGGTGCTCCTCAATAATGCATTACATGCCAAAGGACAAAGCAGTGCTGAGATGTTGCAAACTGTGAGACAGTCATACCAAAAGGAGCATGACTGATGTTAGGCATGTGACACAGAATACTGAATGTGGATTGCTGGCATTACAGTACACAGTGAACATCAAATGGCATCATACGCTAGGTTGTTGGCACTGCAAGTGTAAGCCAAGCAACAGCGAGAATGAACAAATCCATAAAATGAAACATTGTAGCATAAAAGCAGAGGTTAGATTAGAACCTCCAACCCTGCATGCAATAGCAAAATCCCAAAAAGGGAAGGCATCTCTGATCAGTATTAGCAAAAAACTACGGGCACTCATAAAATCGTCTAAGGCCAGCTTCGAGAGAAAAATTGCACAGGACACTAAGGATAATCACAAGGCTTTCTTTTGTTATGTTAGGAACCTGGGTGGAAATTCCCAGATATGCTCAGAATTAGTCCAAAATGACAAAAAATACACCGAACCCACAGACATTGCCAGCATCCTAGCTGACAGGTTCAGCACAAACTTCTCCCCCCCCTCCCCACCAAAAGGGCAAATATCTATCCCAGCAGAGTGCTGCCCCCCTGACATCTCAGATGCTCAGGTAAGAGCTGCCCTCTCCAAAGCAAAAAACACAGCATCAATGGGACCAGACGGTGTCCTGGGCTGCGTCCTACATGAACTCTAAGAAGAGCTAAACCCAAACATAAAACTACTGTTTAATCTCAGCCTTACTACAGGATATGTACTCAAAGAGTGGCATACAGCAACAGTGGTCCATCTCCACAAAGGTGGTGCCTCAACGGATCCTGGAAACTATCGCCCCATAAGCCTGACTAGCTTGGTCTGCAAAGCTATGGAAAGGATCATCATGGACCTCATAAATAAAGATATTGGGGACCTACAGACACTGGATCCTACCCAGTTCGGCTTTGTTAAGGGCAGATCCTGCCTCTTAAACCTGGTCGATTTCTTTGAAACAGTCACCAAGGCCATTGATGAGGGGAAGGTGGTCCACACAGCCTACCTGGACCTTGCAAAAGCCTTCGATACAATACCCCACTCGGGCATTATAGATAAGCTCACCAGCTTAAATATAAACCCCTATGTCACTAGATGGGTTGCAAACTGGCTCAAAGACAGAACCCACATAGTTAGAATTGCTGGAGCCATGTCAGACTCCAAACCAGTTACAATTGGCGTCCCACAAGGCTCTGTCCTGGGACCTCTCTTGTTCGGTATATATTTCTCGGAGGTACAGGCCAACATGGAAGGACTGTGGCTGACCAAGTTCACAGATGACTGCAAACTAGGTGCCATAATCGACTCTCCAGCTGACACAAGCATCCTACAAAAGGGCCTCATAGAAACAGACAACTGGTGCCAGAGCCATGGCCTCAAGCTAAACGCCAAAAAGTGTAAAGTCATCCATTAAGTATGGAAGAAGTAATTAGGGACCTGGGGACCCATGTTGATAGCAATCTCTCATTTGAAAACCATGTGGCCAAAGTGGTTAGAAAAACATTTTATATAGCCCACCTAATCATGAAGGGATTCACATGTAGATCAGGGGAGGTCATCGTGCCTCTTTACTCATCCCTCATCAGGCCCATAATTGAGTACAATGCCCCTTTTGTGAGGTACCTTACCAGACACCTGCAGCAACTCGAAAGACCCCAAAAGTACCTCATCAAGAGGATCAAAGGGCTCAAACAGATGCCATATGCTGCCCGGTTAAAGAAACTCCAGCTCTACTCAGTGGCATACCGCCTGCTCAGAGGCGATCTGTGCCTGACGTATAAAGCCATGTCCAACCCGGAATTAATGGGCATGCTGCGCCTCAGAAAATCCAAATCCCATTGAGCTACGCGCTTGAGAGACTTGAACCTCAGCACTGAAATAAATAGGACATGCTGGAGGGACAGATTCATAACCCAGAGGCTCCCTTTACTCTTGAATAAAATCCCAGTCCAGGTTAGGCAGAGTCCCTCATTGACTCTCCTCAAGAAGAATCTTGATGAGTGGATGGGAGATCGTAGGTTTACCCCGGGTATCACTTCTGTGTCACTGTTAGACAGAGGCACAGAATACTAACCTCGAAAAAGGGCATAGCAAAATTCATTTAAAATGGGTGGCGAAAGCCAAACACACTGTGGCTAGGCTTATAAATGCCCTAGGGCAGATAGCCTAGTATGAACCTATGAACCTATGAACCTAATAGGCAAATAACTAAGCACTGAGCCAAGCAGCAGCATTACAGCAACTACCTAATGTGGATGTATAATAAACCATTAAATCTACCATACGTCTCAACTGTCCATAGTTTTGGTTTATATAAGGTATTTTTGGTCTGTCCCTCATAAAATCTGTGGGTTTCTGGCAAATCACTGAGGGCTGAAGTCACTAAATAATAACATAAATTTCAGTTTCAGACTTCATATCCTTCAGAGAATGCATGCTAACACAAATCCTGTTATTCTCACAGCTTACTAAGTTTATCAGAGCAATATTTAAAATCTGTCCCTATTGTTGGGTCTTTGTCCCCACATTATTTTAGACTATGTCCAAATTTCTTGATCTAAGAGGTTGAGAGGTATAAACTCAACATACAGGATATTGCAACATGGGAAATAGGACCCTGATGTCAATTTATACATTGCATGCCTGAGGCAACACAGATGGTGTTGAGGTATGCAGTATAGATATGTGACAACATGTGACATGCAGTTATAGCACACAGGTCAAACATAATAAAGGCTCATCAGACTTCCCCCTCACCAGTGACATGCAGTATGAAATTGCCATGTACAGACCACACGGTGATAGAGAAACATTATTAAACAGCATGTGAATAATAAAATATTAGGTAGGTAAGCCTGGGCATATATAGTTACATAGGTAGCATAGAAAGTATATTTACTGAATGCACAACACAACAAGAAAATCATGATCACAGATGGCAACATCACAATGAACATCACATTGTGTGGATATGCTTTGCATGACTATATTAGCCTGTCATGGTGGCAGAATGTCATATAAGGCCGGTACATCTACTTTCCAATAATGGTACATTATTCAAAGGTGTACAGAAACATATGATATGCCATGTATATCTGAAACAAACAGCCGCAAGTTAGAAGGGTGAAGGAAAATGGATAGCATATGTCCACAGTACTAAAGTAATGTATGCATGAAAAGGCAGGCAATGAAAAGCACAGGAAAAGGATATCCAAGTACAAAAATTGCACATAACGCAAGTTGGACTGCAATTCCTTTGCAAGGGACATGCATCAAAGGACCAACATCTGACTCGCGATTGATCAAAGGACAGTCGTGTGCCAACTATGGCACAACAACTGCTAGGCATATAGTCATTCATAATTTTGCATTACAAGAGCCGATAAATGTGTTGTTGATGTTAGGGGCATACAGATGTTCAGCCATGGAAATTAATGCAGGTGTACCACACATATTGCAACTCAGACATGTATGTTAACGTGTAATATGCAGGCAATGTATATACATAGCATAAGAGAAGCTATAGGCAAAATACAGTGGTGATTGCCATAGTAAAAAGTGCACAAAATAAAGCTAGGCATTAATGCCGTAATTCATATGTCCATACTAGACTAACTGCCCTGAGGGTCATTTTAATCCTAGCCAATAACCTGAAGTCAGAATCAAATCCTGTACCTTAGTTCTATGAGGTAATTGCCATAACTATTATGCAAAACCCAGCAGTTCATATCTTGACATTCGATAAGAAAATATGGAATGTCAGTCCTTGTCATTAATGCAATATGGAAAGGAGACAGGCTATATAGATGTTAATGTCAGAGAAAAACATTACAACACCCCAAAACTGTAATACAAGGCACATAAATTAGCATTACACATCACACACAAAGCTAGAGTACTAATGGGATCTCATGACACACCAGTCACCTACACTTCAAATTTCTCCTCAAATCTCACCTATATAATTCTTGTCTCTGCTCCTGCCTTACACCTGGCTGATTCTTTCCTCGTCCTGCCATCTTTATAGGCTTTCCTTTACTATACCTCACTGTTGATCTTTACTCACTCATCGTAATAGGAGTTTCTCTTTCCCATCTATTTTCTTTTCCTACATTCTCCCTCTAAATCTCTGTCTATTCCTCTGTGCCTCATCCTTCTTCTCTTTCTTTCTGAACTTCTCTAATATATCCTACTCTAAGTTTACTTCTCTCTTAGTTAACCATACCTGTCTTTAACTACTTCCTAACATCCTTCTCTTGTATAGTCAACTTTTCTCTCTATTCTTGAATATCTCTAGTTATACCTTGTTATATTTGTATGTACCACTACTGTATGCGCTTATGTATTGTATAATTTGTTATTTGTAACAATCTTTATTCTGTTTGGGGCATTTCCCCCCAGGCCTCTCCTGAAAAAGGGCCTGTGCCCAGTTGGACTTTCCCAAAAGCATTAAATAAATAAATACATAAATATATGCAGCATAGCCAATGGCATGTCATTTATGTAAACAGCCATACCAAAAACAAAGATTGACTCACCAATCTGTACAAACTATGCACATTTATAACATGTGCATATACTCATAGCAGAGTGGCACTAGAGTGGTATGTGTGTGGAATGTTACTACACCTAACATGTAATCTAGCACTCCTGTTTCTGTTATCTCCTTCCCATGTATGCATATGACCACTGTGTCCCATTTGCATAGTGCTGAGTCATTCATACATGTGACATACAAGGATAAAGTGGATATGAAAAACAATATTATGTTCCACTGAATGCATATGTGTCAAGCTACATACAGAGTACAGGAATATCATATCTGCTTGTACATAACACTCACTGCAGGAAATACAGCATCTAATGATCACATAACACAATGGTGATAATGCCAGTGACATATGTTAATGTGTAATAATGCAGCAATAATATGAGCTACATACGACCGGACTTGTGCAGTCTGTATCATGAAGTACATCTTAAAAGCATGACGGCAGTATGGTATGTGAGCACAGATTTGTGCTTATTACTTAAAGATAGACATGTATGAACACACCATGATGGCAGCATGACATGAATGGATCACATAGACATTATTTACATGCCAGAGGTACCACCTTGAAGGGGTCAAACTTCTCTAATGATCTGAAGTGCAGTCTCTCAAAAGTAATTGTTTCCCATCATGTCCCTCATCTGTGTCTGGAAGATGTCAGTCACAACATCATGGATCCACTTAATTACTGCACATAAAATAATATATAGCCCAACAGCTTGTCCAGCTCTTTCCTCTATATTAACTCTGTACCATCCAAACAGACACCTTCGATCTGAAAACAAAATTCTACTTAAAGTCAATAAACCTCAACTTCCAGCTGGCCAAATGCTTTACTCCTTCACTACCTCCAAACTTTGGAATAACCTCCAACCTCAATAACCTCCATATCATACCCTTGCTCTCTTTAAAAAATCCCTCAAACAACATCTCTCTACCTGCTGGTTATACAACATCTCTCTACCTGCTGGTTATGCCCATGCCAAAAATAACTCTTCTTCTCTTCTCACTACTCCCACTCTCTGGGGCTACAGGTATGCACTCTTAGCAGGTCTGCAGCCATACCTGTGACTGTTACTACACTGCCTACACAGATTTAAATGCATGTAAATAATTGTATACGATGTTACCTCCCAACCAGTAATGTCTATGGCATCTATATGACCAATCATACATGTTAATATCATCGATGGACTACCATAAAACTGCTATCAAATTGCTAAAAAACTGTAAATAGTGCTACATTTTTGATATTTGTATTTTTGATATTTGTATTTCTGTAATGTTGACTTTCATGTGGAGCTTTTCTCCTTCGGCCTCCACTGAAAATGGGCTCACCTAGGCCCAGTGGACTTTCCCGGTAAACAAATGCAATACATAAATAAATAAATAATCAGGTCATCTGGCTGAAGTGATGGAGGACATCGTCACTGTCAATCTGCAGGAACAATGACACATGCTGGCTCCAGTCTGTTGTCGTTTTCATCATCATCATCATCCTGATTGCCACCCCAGTCCTTGGAATCCAGCTCAGCTGAAAGTGGTTGTGATGGCCCCTCTTTAACTCGGGCCAGTAATCAAGGAGTCTCAATCTTCACCACTAACACTGGTGAGAGGCAGTCACTAAAAACAGGAATGGATTTACATAGTATTTCAAATGCAGCTCTCTGCATCAAGCACAATTTCCCTCAAGAGCCCACAAGGAACACGCTCCACTGGGACTGGACTCTCTGTCTCTCCAGATCCCAAGCAAGACTCACTTTGGAGCACTGTGTCCCAGTTCCAAGTATCTGACACACACACATTTGAATATCTGATTTTTCACACACTCACACACAGACACACACACACACACACACACACACACACACACACACACACACACACACACACACACACACACACACACACACACACACCTGGAAAAGGCTGACACAGATTCACTAGCTGTGTCCCCTCTCTTCAGACTACAAGGCAGATTGCTGCCACCAGTCAAATACTCTTAATGCTCTTACAAAGGGTAACCAATTATACTGTGTCAAATTAATACTGATATGAATGGTAGAGTGTGACCAAAGCATTAAGGCTTATCTGAGTGGCCAGTGTCACTAAAAGAAGAACAAGTAGTCTCAAGATGTTAAAATTATTCTCCAAAAGACCAGCCACAATGAAAAGGTATAGTGTTTTTTAATAATGGATAATAAAATAGAGAACAGGAAAATACTTAATATTTAGTTACAATTAACAACAGAGTTTCAGTCACAGGAAATATAAAAATAACACAGTTGGATAGAATCTCACAGATGAGCAAAAAAATAATACTAAACTAATCTCACTCTACTTTTTCTAACTGAACTAAAGAGAAACTCTCCTTAGTTAACTCACTTAGAATCACAAGGCAAGATGTACTGCTGAGGTTTTCACTTCCAGAAGGCAAGATAAGATACTACACTCTAACTGAACTGACTCAACAACTGAACTGAACTGTGATAACTGACATAGATCTTTTATATCAGATTCCAAAGAAAAACAAAAACAAACAACAAACTGCTGCTGCCAGAGTTCCATCTTCCAGCTGGTTATAGAAAGACATCACATCTTGTCACCTGACTCTGGCACAATACACATTCAGAACTCTGTTAAGATTCTGTTGTAGCATTTTTAACATAAGGAACTTTTATAAATACATTTTTAATACAAACTTCTGTACAAATCCATATGACAGTCAAATGAGCCACAAAACTTCAGCCAGCCATGCTGGCACATGCCACACATGCACTGTCCCACTTATCCTGGTACAGCTGGCAGTACCTCACAATGTTACAGTGGTTGAGAACATCATCGTTTTCTTCAGTGGAATGGCGAAGTGGCATAAGTCATACACTCTGTAACATGCAACTACTGTACATATCCCTAAAAGAGCATTAACATATAAAAAACAGCAATACCTATACGGATACAAATGAATCAATTGCAGTGTACAGTGTCTAATGGTTGTGTATGTTCATAAGTTCATAGGTATATAATAGGCCAACAACTACCACGTCTTTTATAAGCCTAGCCATGATTCCAAATCAGTTGTGTCCCCATGTGTACTTTGGGTGTTTATTAGGAAGGGTATGTTAGTTTGAACATGGCTAAGGGCTTTGTGGAGGGATGTTAGTTAGGTAATTACTTACTGTCTGCCTTTTTGCATTAGAGACATGGGGGTCAAAACAGAGGTGAATTTATGATTTTTGATCCAATGGTCAAGGTTATGTTTGAATAGGGCCAGAGATGAACTCTGCTTTACATGGATGGAGAGCCTATTCCATGGAAGGGAGATCTTTTGAGACAAACATCAGCCTCAGCTTCTATTTATGTCACAGACAACATTTAAATCTCTGGACCTAGTGTTTCTATGCTGTTCATTTTGTGGATGTGCAAAATATCCATGACAGCTGGAAGTGAGGATGCCTTATATGCTGGGCACAGATCAACTCTCAGTCACCTGTAGGAGACTAATATGAAGATAGGGCCTTAAGGTGATCTGTGCTGGACAAAGTGTTAATACCCTGGATTATCATGATGAGGAACCCCCTTGGATATTCCATATTTTGCAAATTTCTAGTCAGGTATATGCTGAAGGGGGCACTGTACTCAGTGATGGGAACTGATAAGGGCCAAGTAAATTGGCAGTATTACTTCCTTGGACCTGGATCTCATATCCTTACTTATAATTTGGGCAACATAGAATAACTTTCTTACTATCTTGGCTATGTATTGGTCGAAGGCCAGATTACTGTCTGCATATGTTCCCAGATCCCTACTACGACCAGTTCAACTGTAAGAAGTGTTTTGGCTTGTGTGGACATTTTCCCAAAGGGAACTATAATGCACTTCTTGGCACTAAGTTTTAAACCTTGGTTTTTATACCAGTAATTTGTCTGTGTTAGGTCTGAAAAAATATTTTGATCTTACTTGCTTACTTGCTTGGTGTGATGGATCTGCATTGTTCTTATGACACTCAGTCTTGCTGGCTGGAATCAAAGTCTGGTTATAATTGCATTCACAGTCTGTTGCATACAGAAACTTGCAGAATATACACTGATGAGAGAATATACTTTGCAGCACTTGTCTTTAAGAGCAGTAACCAATAACTTTTATAATAAATAAAACTGGACAAACGTTGCAGCTTAAAAGTACTGTTCCAACTTTACTTCTCATATAGTACAGATGATGTGAGAGATATAACATTTACCTTGGGACTTGTGTCCCTACCAAACCTCTCTCATAGCTGGATTTATACAGCTCTTTATATACAGTTTTAGTCCTGTAGAAACAATACTAAGCTTCCTTGTTTAACAATGTCTTGTAAGAGACCAGCTTTTCTGACAGTGTGAATATCCTGTAACAGTGTCCTGATGTCCATGTAGAAAAACATATTTTTGAGGAAACACATTGTCTGTATTCTATTTGGATCTGTGTATATGACCATATGTTCTTGTACCAATGCTGATAAGCATATCCTGTTTTTTATGAAGAAAAACATATTTTTGAGAAAATACATTGTCAGAGATCAGCTTTTCTGACAGTGTGAACATCCTGTATTTTATTTGGATCTTTGTATAAAAAACATCTGTTATCCTGTTTTTCCATGCAGAATAACATGTCATTGTTCTTTAAAAGCAGATTTTGCATTTTTTGTTCTTGCATACATCCTGTTTTGAGTCTGTAAGGGAAAAATGTCCATTCTTTAAAAGCAGATTTTGTATTTTTGCTCTTGCATACATCCTGTTTTGAGTCTGTAAGGAAGAATGTCCATTCAGCAGATTCCTTTTCCAAGCCATGGTCATTTAGTATGACTGCTGATCACATATTACTTAAACTCTGTTTCTGCATTTAAGCAAGCCTTTTCTTTCAGCATATTTACAACATAATTAATTTCAGATTTATATTCATAAAATCTAACAATTCCCTCTGTTTTTAAACATACTCAAAACATTTTATATAGAAAACACAAGAAACAAACCTTTAGTTTGATACAACAAATCAAAATGCAATTTTACATAGTTAATACAATGATATTAAAGTATTACTACCAAAACTGAATGTATTTAACAACTTTTTCTTTTGCAGACCATTCTGTGAAAATACTTTTTATCAGTTATGAGCTGTGTCTGCTTTAATGTTATTATTTTTTTTAACATGATCAATTTATTTTTTTGCAATCACAGAATTTAATTTATGACTTAGAACTGTTCCATTAACTCTTTGCAGCTGTTAAATTAACTATGAGACAATAACTATGTGCTACTGCAAGCATTTATACACTACTGAAAACACACAGTTTCAATGTCATTTTAACCATAACATTGTGGTCATGTCTTTGAACTGCCCATTAACATCTTGGTTGAATACTGATTACAATGTATCCTGATCAGTATGTATTTACACAGACTGTTTGCTATTTATGCATTTCAATTTACTAGGTATACTGGACCCATTTTTTTAAAACTTGTTTTTTCACACATATTTATTACTAGACATTCATTTAATTTGTACTGAATTCTTCTGCATTTGTACATACAAAGACTATCATTTGTACTAAATTCTTCTGCATACAATGACTATAAAGTACATTTAGTCTAATCTTACAAATTTAATAACATTAATATTAAGCAAAATCTTGGAAAATGTTTGTCTCTTTAGAAATATCTAGTGGAATTGATACCAAATCCATATGTCCTGTTATTTTAAACTACATACTCAACAATTAAAAATATTCATGCTTTTTTATACCAACATTGTTTTGCCAAAAACATATTAAAAATAGTGACCATTCTTGCTATTAGAAACATTTATGCATTTTGCATATCTTTATTCTCTCTTGTATAGCTTTAATAAAACAATTTTAAATCATCTCTTGTTTAACCATTATGATAGCTATTAACAACTTGTAAAATATCTTATCCTGTCAGGTTTAATCCAGTTTACCAGTATTTCTAATACACTAATACCTGTTTTTCCCTCTACCTAAAAGAGTATTGTCAAGAATGAATGAGATATTTTTTTTTTTCCTGTAGCTTTATTTTAGACCCTTATTATTTATTTTTATGTAGCTTTATTTCAGACCCTTGTTTATTTTTTCTGTAGCTTTATTTCAGACCCTTGTTCAGTACTGCTTATACAGTCAGTGTAAAACTGAGAAAGTGCCCCTCCCCCTGTAGTACTGCACTATTGTTTATCTGCTTTATGCTGTGAGAATAGAATGCATGTCAGCCCAACACTTTGGCCATACATTTACGTTATTTGGTTACTAATAAACTATGGACTTTTATCTGATTTGATCATTAATAGGTATTTACACCCTCCTGCACAATTGATTTGAACTGTATGTATACTACAGCCCATTTGCTGGCTGTACTTGATGCAACTGAGGTTTTTTTTTTGTCCTTTTAACATTTACTTGCAAACAGATTATCAGTGACATCTATGCACAATTGTGGCATTTTATGACAATTACTAAATAGTGTTGCTTGTAAACATTTTAACAATTATGTTTTAATAACAATGATGCTTTAGAAAAACTCAAGCTACTTATCTGGCAATCAGTCTTGTTGTTTATCTTATCTTTCCAGCATTTCCTGTAACTATTCATTCAGTCTAGGAAGGTCTGAGCTCACATTTCATACTCTGTAAATTATAGTTAATTCTTTTATCATTTTTCCTTTAATGTGATTGTGATTTGCATAACTATGCATTTATACAACATAAATAGACATCATTTTACAATTACCTTACATGGATTTCAGTATTTTTTTTTTTATTTATTTAACTATTTAACTATTCTGTCCTGCCATTAATTTTACAAAAAACTGTTTGAATAATACCATCTGTGATTTTATTTATTTTTAAAATTCAGAACTTTAACTGTTTGGTGTTACTATATAATTATAAACAAATTGTAAAAAACAAAATAGATATTAGTTTAACCAACACATTTATATTTATATTATTTATATTTGCTGTTGTCTGCCTTATTGTAACAGATGTACTCTAGATGAAAAGAACACACATGCATGTCTGTCTTGTATCTGTATATCTTTATACAAGCATGTCAGTCTTTGACTTTAAATCTTTATTCTTATTAACTATTTTTATTTCATTTTTATACACTAGAACAGTTTTGTTTACCTTTTGACTATGCTAATGAATGGCATTCATATGCTTTACTTTACTGTAGTACTGATAGATGTCTTGCTTTAACTGAATGAAAGTAAAACATTTAAGAATGATTTGTCCAGACATCAGATCCTACCATCCTACCATGTATGTTTAACCATTTTCAAAACATAAACATATTATAAAATATATTTCTTTTGCACAGATTAGCTGTGTATGTAGGAAGTTCCCAGTCTCTGTCAGTTCAGATAATTTATTTTCTTTATCCTGCAACTGCTGTTGAATTTTCTGGAATGTTGTATGGTCTTTCTGACATTCTTTAGTAAGCTGTTCTGCTGAATTTGAAACTCCTATGCACTTTTGAAAAGATGTATGTATAACTTGTCTAAGCTTCCTGAACTCATTGTGTCTGTCTTTTAGAAGTTTACTACATTCCTTTGTAACAAAATGTACTAGGGGTTTTATCAGTAACTGATTTGACTCACATGTCAAATCCCCTGTACTCTTCACTTATCAGACCAATGATCGAGTACAATGCCCCATTCGGGATGTATCTCACCCGACATCTGCAGCAATTGGAGAGACCCCAAAAGTTCCTCACCAAAAGGATAAAGGGACTCCAAAATCTGTCATATGCTGCCAGATTGAAGAAACTCCAGCTCTATTCAGTCGCATACCGTCTGCTCAGAGGTGACATGTGCCTGACATACAAGGCCATGTCCAACCCGGAATTAATGGACATGCTCCACCTCAAAAAATCCAAATCCACCAAAACCACTAGAGCAAGCGACTTAAACCTTAGCACGGATATAAATAGGACGTGCTGGAGGGATAGATTTATCACTCAGAGACTCCCTATGCTGTGGAATAAAATCCCGGTCCATGTGAGGCAGAGCACCTCGCTGACTCTGTTCAAGAGAAATCTAGACCTGTGGATGGGAGATCGTAGGTTTACCCCAGGAATCAACTCTGTGTCACTGCTGGACAGAGGCACAACAAACTAATGGGCACAGTATTTTTTCATATAAGGGGTGGCGTAAGCCACAATAATTTGGGCTAGGCTTATAAATGCCTTAGGGCAGATAGCCTAGTATAAACCTATGAACCTATGAACCTATGAACCTATGAACCTATGTGGTGACAGGACATAACTGTTCAACATCAGAATGTAATGGAAACACTTTACCCTTAGTTAATTCTTCAGATCTGTCTTTACAGTCTATTTTTTTAGCAATATGATGCAATATTATTTTATGACATAATACACAAAATGCAGTTTTTGTTGAAGCACACAATAAACATTTGTCATTTTTCACATGGTTTTCTTTGAGATACCAGTCAAATATTGTAATACATTTGCATAATGCCTTACTATCAACCTGCCCTAATAAGGTTTTACATTTACTAATGTGCTGTGTATACCAACATAGCAATTTACTAAAGTTTGGTTTACTCCTGCATGAATTATAAATAATATCCATACTATCTAATAATATACAACCTGTCTAGGAATACAGAAACTATATATGAATATACAAACTGTCTTAAGAATATAAAAACTCTCTTAAGAATATACAAACTGTTTTAACATCATCCACACTAAATATGTGACACAGAAATAAGTCTTACCAGTTAGCAAGAAAACAGGTGATCAGGCTGCTATTGCAGATGGCTGGAAATTTTTCAAAGTCACTTGAGAAGCTGGGAAAGCACAACAGGCAGTGGACTGATGGGCTAGTGGATATCCCCCTTTTCTTTAGTGAAATTATGGCACTGCGACTGGAACTTCTGTCTCACTCCGGATTGTAGACGTCTAAAAAAACTTTACTACTGAAAGCTGCATAAACTGGAATACTTCTGTTTAGGATTTACACATACGTACAAATGTTAGTTACTGCAATTTGACTGAAGTGACCCTCTGCAGGGCTTACCATCACTCCTTCTGTGTTTGAATGCAGATTGTAGGTTCAAATGCAGGCTAGCTTGCCATTGAAAAAATTATATGGAGCTAGTCACTCAGCTGCCTCGCCATTGAAAAAATATTATATGGCTCTTCCTTGCTTCTTGCCTGGATGGATTCTTGCTAAAATTCAAAGTCTGATTATAATTGCATTCACAGTCTGTTGCATACAGAAACTTGCAGAATATACACTGATGAGAGAATATACTTTGCAGCACTTGTCTTTAAGAGCAGTAACCAATAACTTTTATAATAAATAAAACTGGACAAACGTTGCAGCTTAAAAGTACTGTTCCAACTTTACTTCTCATATAGTACAGATGATGTGAGAGATATAACATTTACCTTGGGACTTGTGTCCCTACCAAACCTCTCTCATAGCTGGATTTATACAGCTCTTTATATACAGTTTTAGTCCTGTAGAAACAATACTAAGCTTCCTTGTTTAACAATGTCTTGTAAGAGACCAGCTTTTCTGACAGTGTGAATATCCTGTAACAGTGTCCTGATGTCCATGTAGAAAAACATATTTTTGAGGAAACACATTGTCTGTATTCTATTTGGATCTGTGTATATGACCATATGTTCTTGTACCAATGCTGATAAGCATATCCTGTTTTTTATGAAGAAAAACATATTTTTGAGAAATACATTGCCAGAGATCAGCTTTTCTGACAGTGTAAACATCCTGTATTTTATTTGGATCTTTGTATAAAAAACATCTGTTATCCTGTTTTTCCATGCAGAATAACATGTCATTGTTCTTTAAAAGCAGATTTTGCATTTTCCATTCTTTAAAAGCAGATTTTGTATTTTTGCTCTTGCATACATCCTGTTTTGAGTCTGTAAGGGAAGAATGTCCATTCAGCAGATTCCTTTTCCAAGCCATGGTCATTTAGTATGACTGCTGATCACATATTACTTAAACTTTGTTTCTGCATTTAAGCAAGCCTTTTCTTTCAGCATATTTACAACATAATTAATTTCAGATTTATATTCATAAAATCTAACAAGGTCCTTATGCAGGATGTTAATGTCATGGAGGAATCTATGATAGTTTCCAATTTACAGTCCTCTACAAACCTGGTGAGCCAGATGCCCTTGACTTTAGTTTTGACGTCTGAGAAATGGTTGCCAAAGAGGAGTGGACCCAGCATGGATCCCTTACATACTCTACTGGTAACCAGTCTCCTGCCAGAGGTGGTCCCACCAATCCTGACTTCTTGAGTCCCATCTGAGAGCAGCTGGCAGTCCAGTAAGTTATGTAGGCATTTATGCCTAGTTCAGTGAGTTTGTCAACAATACTTGAGTGTGAGGTCTTATTGAATGCCTTCACTAGGTCAAGGTAGGTGGCATGCAATGTCTTCCCATCATCCATTGTCTTGGTGACCTTCTTGAAGAAATCTACAAATTTAAGTAAGCAAGACTTTACGTTGACAAGGCCAAACTGGGAATGGTCCAGTGTCTGTAGGCTGCCAGTGCCCTTGCTGATCATTTACATGATAACTCTTTCCATGGCTTTGCATATTAGACTTACCAAACTGATGGGTCTGTAGTTTCTGTGGTCAGTTGATGGACCATCCTTGTAAAGAGGGATGACTGTTGCAGTTCTCCATTCACTTGATGCATAATCTGCTTTGAGGCTGTAGTTGAAAAGTGCTTCAAATGGTCCAGAAAGGTTTTATTTTAAGCTACTGTGAAAGTAGACTGGAATATTGTTGGGACCTACTGAGGCATCATTTTGGCATTTGCAAGAAACACCAAGCCTTACTTCCTCTGATGGTTGAGAGGATATGCTAGAAGAGATTTCACAAGAGGCAGTAGGGGGGACTGGAGGTGAAGTTTTAGCTGAATTTGTTAGCCAGCATCTTCACTTTGTCTCTCTGCTCAGTGAAGGTGGTGCCATTTATCCCTAGTTCAGCACATTGCTGTGTGCTACCTTTAAGGTTTTGGACATAGATAAAGAAGGTGCTGTGGATGTCCTTACCTTGAGGGACTATCCTGACCTTGTAGTTGGCCTTGATGGACTTAATGAATCCTTTTAGTTTATTGTTTAGTTTAATCAGTGGTCCCTTGTTTGGATGAGAGTAGCTGTTTCTGATTTTGTTCATGACTTTTTTCCCTTTTGTTATATACCCTGTTAAGGTTGGGATTCCACCAGTGTGGGTTGCTTTTGTTGTTTGTTATGGGCTTACTTCTGGTAGGTACAGCAGTATCTATGCAGCCATTCACATGTTTGTATAAGGTTTCTGAGAAAAAATTTGTATAGGTTGCTGTGATCCTGAGGTTCAGGGGGCATTGAATTTTGACAAACTGTTGTTGTATGATGTAGTTTGCTTTAGAATAGTTCCTAACTTGTTAGACTTTAGTTAGGTTCTTTTGAGCTGATATTTATTTTTGAAGGAGACAGCTTTTTTCCAATCTCACCAGTGAGGATGTGGCACAGGGGCAGGATGCAGCACTCCCCATGTTGGTGAGTACTACTTCTAGTATGTTTGAACTTCTGGCTGGAGTGCACACTAACTTGTCCAGGGTATTTGTGCCAATAAAGTCCAGGAAATATTGTGCCTGTGAGTTTGAGGCAGTGTATGTGTCTCACTCTAGGGAGGATTAAAGTCCCCCCTGAATAGGGTAGTTGGTTGAATGGTGAGTGTCTCCAGTAGGTCTCGGTATGTATTATGGGAATCTTAGGCCATAAATGGTGATCTGTAGTTAGCTAGGACACAGTAAGGGACTTTATCTATGATGATTTACACATGTATTAACTCCAGGTCATCATTCTGTTAAAACAACCTGGAGGTATATCTGTTGCTGATGTAGACTGAGGCACCTTCACCTTTAGACCCTGTCTGTGCTACTGTTGGTCTAAATGTGTGGAAGGCACTGTACTGCTAGAGTACTTTCTGTGGCTTTAAACCATGTCTTGCTAATAGAACATATGCCTATATTCTCCAGAGTGAGGAGAGCTTGTAGGGTATGGAGTCTCTTGTTGAGGCTCCTAGCATTGTGCAGTTATACCTTAAGGTTGACTTTTTTTCTATGTTGGAAGGTTTGTCATTTTGACATTGCCTAAAAGGCTCGAAGTGGGTGGATACAGTGTTAGCTAATATCCAAAACCCTAAGAGGACAGGTGCAGACCATCCTTGGCAAAGTAATGTGGTCTGTTAACCATGTCCCCCCATGCAGACAGATATTAAATCCTCCTGGAATGACACCAGAAACTAAACCAACTGTTAAAATCAATCATTTTTGTTCATATTGTGGCCTCATCCTTGGTGAAGATAGAATGCTGCTCAGAGCAAGACACATACCTGTCTGTGACACATGTTCAGAAGAGTCATGATGTCTCTTTTCATATATTCCAGAGACAAAAAAAAATGCAAAAAAGTATCCTGCTACCCAAAGGTCCAAGCCAAGAAATTGTGAAAAATCCAAGGTGAAAACACAAGACAGGACCACCAGGCTCAAAAAATCAGTTACATTTATTGTATATTCAACGGATAAGCGCTTTCACATGTAAAAACATGCTTCATCAGATCTCAAAAAACAGTCAATAAGCTTAATTTAAACAAATTTAAAATACTGCCAACCAATCCAGTCACAGCAAAGGAATCAAATTAATTAATTAATTAATTAACCCCTTCAGCAGTAAGATGAATACTGACAAGAGACAAAATACAATCCATGTTAAGCAGACAATAGGAAGTTGTGTGTATAAAATCAACAATCACACACACACGAATCCTAACATAGTTATATAGATGGATATAAATTCATGTAAAAGTATATGTATATAAAAGCAAGACATAACAAATATACTTCAAATATATAAACATACATAAATAGAGAGAAATAGAATAAGATAAGATGAAATTAAAACAACTCAAAAATTTTTATAACAAATGCAAAAAATTCCCTATACCAGTTACAATATATACTATGAACTGGTCATAGGCCAGACAACAATATTATTGTACTTTGATTCTGACTTACTTCAGCTCATCCCACCTTATCTTACTCTAATTTATTTTATTTAATTTCATTACATATTATTTTATTGGGCATGCTACCAGGGCCGGTTTAAGACTGACATGATTATTAAGCCCTGGAAAAATATGGGCACACAATCTAAAAATCCATTTCACTTCTACCAACTCTAATTGATTGTTCAAATTGCCCCCTCTCATATTAATCGGCACTATTTGCAAAACCCTAAAGCTAAACGTATGGGTAATAAAATTAGCCACATGTTTAGCTAATGCATTTTGTTGATTTAAATTTCTGATGTCATACAAATGATTATAAATCCTGTCTCTCAACCTTTGTGTAGTCTTGCCTACATAGAAACAGGTACAACAATTACAAGATGCAAGATATACTAAGTTGACACTGTTACAGGTAGCAATAAATCTAGGAACAATCCTATAATTTAAGACAAGATGGTCAAAATTCTGTACAACAGTTATAACACTACAAATCCTGCAATGCTTACATGAAAAAGTCTCATAGCTCAAACTCCTATTTGGAATCAAACTACTAATGGGACACACCACCACGTCTTAGCATAAAATGTGTTTCACGTTGTTATTATTTCTATACGTGAAGCATGGAGATCTCCCAACTATCCTGGCAGTGGCTGGGTCCAGTAAAAGAGCATGCCAGTTACGCTTCACCACTTTTACTATACTACCGATATCCCCTGTGTAGGTGGTGACAAAGTGGAGGCTATTGCTACTACCATAACCAGTCATGTTTCTTGTTGAGGAGACACTCGAGCCCATTACTTCCTCTCTTACGTTTACTAAAATAGACTTCTTATAGCCCCTCTCCAAAAATAACCTATCTAGCTCATTCAACTGTAATATCAGATCATCTGGATCCCTAAAATCCTCTTCAGTCTATGGTATTGACTCTTAACAATATTGAAAAAGGTCATCCTGGGATGCATGCTATTAAAATGCAGTAAAGCATTCGTCCAGCAAGGTTTCTGATATAATTTGGTACTCAGTAGTCCAACAGACTCTTGATGAATGGTAATATCAAGAAAATCTACAAAAACGCAAGAGGTCATACTGAACTTTAAGAAATGAGTTGTAGAGTTCAAGTAAGCAACATAATCATTCAAACGTGCTTCATCACCTTTCCATAAAAATAGAATATCATCGACAAAACGTCGATAAAAGGGAATATTCGAGAACCCCAAATGGTCAAACAAAAAAGTCTTCTCCCAATGATACATGGCAAGATAAGCATAGGAGTTCGCACAGGGGGTACCCATTGCAACAGCCCAATGCTGTAAATATAACTGCCCATTAAAAATAAAGATATTATTAGTCAACACCATGTCTAAAAGTGTGGTAATAAGCATAGTCTCCTCATTAGATATACTTTCACAGGTGGTAAGAACCTCTCTAACAGCCTCAAGTCCAAAATCATTAGGAATAGATGTAAATATATATATATATATATATATATATATATATATATATATATATATATATATATATATATATATATATACTCATAATCAACCTTATAAGTTTATCAGGGAAAGCAACTACTTCCATTGTCCTGCTCATGAAGTCCTAGCTTACTCTCAAATGCTTTCTCTGCATCAAGACCCTCCAATGAAAGTGGTATTTTCTTACATTCTGCTTTCCTCTGGTGAATCATTGTTCTGGTAATGTTATCAAATGTTTTCTCCCCTCCACAAAACCACATTGATCTATAGCTATCAATTTTGGCATACCTTTATCCATTATAGACATAAACACTTTATAATCATGATTTAGTATTGAAATGGGCCTTTATGAAGCTGGATCCGCTAGATCTTTACCCTCTTTAGGTATTACAGCTACCACTGCTTTCTTTTAGGATGTTGGTACTTCCATCCTCCTCTTAAAATACTGTTAAACAAAACCTTCCAGATCTTTATCAGTTTTTCCTTCCTAACTTCCAAACTTCCACAGGAATACCATCTATTCCTGGGTACTTTCCTGCAGATTGGTTATACATCACCATTTTTATCTCATCTCCTCCTATCTTAGCTGTTAGCAACTGAACCTCATCGACCTCTGACCTTGGCATATTTAATTCTTCCATAAACATTTCCATGTGTACCTTTTCTTGATCTCCATATTTCTCTGCTTTATAAAGACTTTCATGAAATTTCCGAAATATTTCTAGTCCTTCTACAGGTTATCTTGTTCTCTTCCTTGTTATAGGCTCCCTAAGCTTGGTGACATCCCTTTCTACTTTCTGTGCTTGAGTTGTTGTGCTAAATACCCTCAACAACTAAGCAAAAATATCCCTAACATATGACAGGGTACTTACTATCTATACGAAACTAATACTGGCTTCCCTCTCTAAATTAACCCTCAGTGGTGACATCCACCCAAACCCTGGCTCCACCTCCTCAATCTCCACCACAACCCCCCCTTCAAAATAACCCCCCTCTCTCTAATCTCTGCCAGCAAAAAACATCTGATCTGATCCTGTGCCTAAACATTAGGAGCACATTTAATAAAACTCAACTAAATGCCGCCATAAAAAATATACTCCCCTGACAGCCTCATTCTAACAGAAACTTGGCTCAAACCTCAGATCAAAAGTGAGGAAATATCCCTCTCCGGCTATAGCATCCATATCTTTAACAGACTATCAAAGAAAGGTGGTGGTTTAGCTCTCATGTTTAAACATCACCTCAGCATTTAAACTCTCAACAGTTCAGTCCCCCTGATTGGGAAGGAAGAAATCTCACATGCCAACCTCAATCTAAACCCAAATAAAACCATAAATATCATCAGTTGTTACTTCCCCCAGGCCAAACTACTCCTCCCCAAGAAAACCTCCTGAATTGGGCCCATCTTTCTCTATCCCAAGAAACCATCATCCTCAGTGACTTTAACATAAAGGGTCTATATTAAATCAGCGAATGCTGATTTATTGACCCCATGTAAGCGAAAGCTTACAATCACGAACACTCAGAACAGCTGTTCCAAAAAAGAAAAAAAAATTTAAGGGCTTTGCCCCCCCACAATCCCCCTAGTTAAACATATCAACTCTGAGATCGCACTACAGTGACAAAAATGGCAAAATACCGAAGGCGGCCAAGCGATTTCTTTCCCAGAGAAAGAATTTGCTTATATGCTGTTTCGGCATTTTGCCATTTCGCACTTTCAAGTTCAATCAAGACGCATTCAAAAGAATGTCTTCGATCATCTAATAGGGAACCAACATAAACTGGCTATCCTGTAGTAATGACCACTCAGAAATATACCTAAATCTACATGGTTTCTCCCAATTAATACAATCCCCCACCCATATAAATAAAAACCACAACAAACATACTATCCTTGACTGGATACTAGTCAACAAAGATCCCCACTCCTACACAACAGGCTGTTTACCTGACAGCCTCAGTGGCCATACCCCTACCTTCCTCCTAAAACACCATGTAAAAAATGCCAATCCCATTATCCATAGACAACTCCATAACAAAGCAAATTTTAATCCCCACTCCTTTAATTCCTCTCTCAAAAAATGTAACTAGACACCACTAAAATACCTCAATCTAGATGAAGCCGTCCACTTCTTCAATACCACCTTCCTCAACATCCTAAACACCCACACTTCCCTTAAGATATGCCAGAGTCAAAACAAAAAGCTCCCCCTGGCTTCAAAAAACTACCTGGGGACTGATAAAAATTATGGATAAAGCATGGGAACACTGGTGCCAAACAAAATCCTCCTCTGCTAGGCAATCCTTCCTTGAATTGCACAACAAGGTTAAAAAGCAAATAAAAACAGATACAGCCCCTTACTATCAGTCCACCCTAAACTCCTCCCATCACAATCCTAAACAATTCTGGTCCACAATAACCTCCATATTCCACCCAAGTAAACTAGCCCCCCCCCCACCTACCAGCCCCTCCTCTTCCAGCAGTATAGCTGACTACTTTAACAAACACTTCATGGAAATCATACTACCCCTAGCCAAAAAACAACACTTCTCACCCACTATCCCCTCAGCCCCACACAACCCCAATCCCCCACCACTGTATTTCACCTTCTCCACAGTACCTACTTCCTATATAAAAAGACTTCTGACAAAACTTAAGCATACAAAACTCGCTGCAGACAACCCTCATTCAGAATATCTAAAAATGGCAGCTGACACCCTAGCCTATCCAATTTCCATATTAATTAACCAGTCCATATCAGAAAGCTATGTACCTACTCTGTGGAAAATGTCACACATCATTCCCCTACACAAAAGTGGCTCCTCCACTGACCTTTCCAATTACCACCCCATTGCCATCCTTTCCCCACTCTCTAAGATCCTTGAGAAATGTATTAACTCTCAGGTACTAAACTATCTCCTAGCTAATAATCTCCTTTCCAAAACTCAACATGGCTTCAGGCCATATCACAGCACTACCATCGCCTTGCTTTCCTTCTCCAACACGATCCTACAACATAAAAACAATGGTTTATTCCCCACCACTATATTTCTGGACCTATCAAAGGTTTTTGATATGATATTACATGATATACTTCTTTCTGTCCTCACTAATCTCTCCTTCACATGCTCTGCCATCAACTGGTTCCATAGCTGTCTGTCAGGCCGACAGCAAGCAGTTGTTTGGCAAGATCAGCTATCCCCTTCTCCCCCCATAACTCTTGGTGTCCCCCAAGGCTCCATTCTTGGCCCCCTACTATTTTCCCTATTCACTAACAACCTTCATACCTCCACCAAACATGCTACTCTCATGCAATACGCAGATGACTCCACCCTCATCTGCTCTGTCCCCCATTTTATCAGAAATTCAAAAGATCACACAAGAGTCATTCACATCTGTAGAAAGCTGGCTATCCAATGACCAACTTCTACTCAATCCCAGCAAGACCAAACTCCTTATCTTCTAACTCCCCAAATCTAACCAAACTACCACCCACTTCAACGTACAGGTCAGAAACAACACCATTATCTCCCCATTAGAGCACACCAAACTTCCTGGTGTAGAGCTTGACAACAATCTCAAACTTGACCTCCATATATCTCTTACCATAAAAAGTGCACAAAAAAACTCTGGGCACTATATAGAAACAAATAATACCCAACCAAAGTTGCCAGAACCTCTACCGCCAATTCCCAACTTATCGCCACCTTATTCTACACCTCTCCCATACTCACCAACCTTAGCCCATCTGACCTAAATAGACTTGAATCCTGCTACAATAAAATTGCAAAATTTGCAACAGCCTCATCCTACCACAGCCACCACTGTAAGACTCTCAGGGAACTGGACTGGCTTGAATTCCGACAGCTTCTTCACTTGAATCAACTCTCATTTGCCCATAAATTAGTAAACCACCCTCATAAGATTCCATTTCTTTAAAACCTACTGCAATCCTGCAGCTCCTCTACACCCCTATGATCCAACAGCAAAAATCTACTTCTTACCACCAAACATGACTTGAGACGTACCTCCCTGGACTACATGAAGAGAGACATGGAAGAGCTCTTGGATCATGTGACCCAGGCAGGTATGACCCTAGCCCTGAGTACTATCCTGCCTTCTCCCAGAATGATACCACAGTATAAGGACAAAATGATCAACTTCAACAATTGGCTAAGCTTCTGGTGTCATTCAAAGGGGATCCAGTATTTTTCTGCCTGGGAAGACATGATCGACAAACCACGATGCTTTGCTAGAGATGGTCTGCACCTGTCACCCCCTGGGATTCAGGTTACTGGCTAAAGCTCTTGCCACCCCTATAGTGCCTTTTTTAGGCAAGGTTCAAAGGATAAAACCACCACTGTTAACAGATACAAGCATGCAAAATCTGAAGGTAATGCTACTCAATGCTAGACGTCTAAACCTCAAAATGCACTCTCTCGAGGCACTCCCAAAAATGGAGAACATCGATATCTGTCCAGTAACTGAGACCTGGTTCAAGGTTCCAGAGAGCACCCCTGCAATACCAGGCTACAATTATTACCACACTTTTCGGCCACAAAACCAAGACCGAAACACTAAAGGTGGAGGAGTGTCCATATTCACCAAGGATATTCACACCTCCAGGCTAGTTGCCCAACACAATGCATCTGAAATTCTCCAGGTGCAACTAACACTAGGTAAGACTACAATCCAAATTGTAGCTTGCTACAGATCTCCCACCATGCCCCAAGATTCTCACTACACCTTTCTAAACAAACTGGAAAATATTAAGATACAACCAAACACCCTAATACTGGGTGATTTCAACTACCCTGCCATTAATTGGGAAAACTACTTGGGTACCGACTCCTTTTCCCAACGGTTCGTGGAATTCATAAATTCCAACGCCCTGGATCAACTAATCCATTGTCCCACCAGGGGAGCCAATATCCTAGACCTGGTGATTACCAACATGGGAAATAGATGCTCCACACCAGTGGTCATCCCCTCATTGGTCAGGTCTAACCATAAGCAAATCACCTTTGACATCCACATCCCGCCCCCACCCCCCAGTAAGGAAACCTCCTTAAAAAACTTCTCCAAAGCCAACTTCATGCTACTGAAGTCAGAAGTGACAAACTTCACAACACCCACGCAGACGGGATCTGGAAGTTCGACTGCAGAATCCTACACTAAGGTACTGTACGAGCACATCCACTCGTGCATGAATCGTGCCATCCCAAATAGAACCAAGATGCTCTTCTCCAAAAAAGGAAGCCAATCTGGTGGTCCCCTGCTATAAACAAACTATACAACAGAAGGAAGAAACTGTTGCAGAAAAGAGGAAAATCCCAGGATGCAAAAAACTCCATTACCAGCCTCAATAAGAAGCTGAGATCCCTCATAAAATCCTCAAAAGCTAGTTACGAAAATAAAATTGCCAAAGATTCCAAATACAACCACAAGGCATTCTATAGTTATGTCAAGAATCTAAATAGCAATGCTCAGATCTGCTCTGAGCTACAACAGAATGGCATTAAATATACTGATCCCAAGGATATTGCCAATATCGTGGCAGATCGATTTAGTTCCAACTTCACCCCCCCCCCTCTCACCCCCTAAAGGGCCCATCTCAATACCAAAAGATTGCCACATTCCGATAATCATGGCCACACAGGTAGAAACCGCACTCTTCAAAGCTAAGAATACAGCATCGATGGGACCAGATGACATCCCAGGCTGTGCACTATATGAACTACAAAATGAACTGGCACCTCACCTAAGTGTCATGTTTAATCATAGCCTCACCTCAGGCTTTGTGCCCACTGAGTGGCGCACAGCTACAGTTATACCGCTCCACAAGGGAGGATCCACCTTGGATCTTGTGAACTACTGTCCCATCAGTCTGACAAGCCTGATCTGCAAGGGCATGGAACGCATTATCATGGAACTTATAAACAAAGACATTGGCAACCTTCAAACACTGGACCCCACCCAGTTTGGATTTGTGAAGGGCCGATCTTATCTCCTAAATCTGATTGACTTCTTCGAATCAGTCTCCAGAGATATGGACGAGGGTAAGGTGGTCCATACAGCCTATCTGGACCTCGCCAAGGCCTTCAACACCATCCTGCACTCTGGAATCATAGATAAACTTACTAAACTGGGCATAAATCCCTACATCACTCGATGGGTTGCCAACTGGCTTACTGACAGAACCCAAACTGTAAAAGTAGCCAACTCCAAATCCAGCTCCAGACAAGTGACAAGTGGAGTACCTCAATGTTCAGTCCTGGGACCACTCTTGTTTGGCATCTACTTCTCTGAAGTACAGGCCAACACTAAGGGACTCTGGCTAACAAAGTTTGCAGATGACTGCAAACTGGGAGCCATTATTGAATCCCCAAATTATGTGGATATTCTACAAAAAGGCCTTACAGAAACAGATGCCTGGGACCAGAGCCATGGGCTCAAGCTTAATGCCCAGAAATGTATAGTTATCCCCTTTGGAAAAAAACATGTACCCATGAATTACCACATAGGTGGCAGGAAGCTAAACATCGAAAGTGTGATGAGAGACTTAGGGACACAGGTGGACAGTGGTCTCACTTTCGATAACCACATAACCACAACAGTCAGGAAATCCTTCTATGTGGCACACCTCATCACTAAGGGCTTTTCATCCAGAAAAAAGGAGGCTACTGTCCCACTGTACTCATCCCTCATTAGACCCATTATAGAGTATAATGCCCCATTTGGTATGTACCTCACAAGACATCTGCAACAGCTGGAAAGGCCACAGAAATACCTCACTAAAAGAATCACAGGCCTAAAGCAGATGCCCTATGCTGACCGTCTAAAAAAACTCCAACTCTACTCCGTGGCATATTGTCTACTCAGAGGCAATCTCTGCTTAACATACAAGGCCATGTCAAATCCTGAGCTGTTGGACATGCTCCACTTAAAGAAATCCCAATCCCTCAGAGCCACACGCTCCAGGGATCTAAACCTTGTCATCACAATGAACAAAACATGCTGGAGAGATAGGTTCCTGACCCAGAGACTCCCCATACTCTGGAATAGACTGCCCATACATGTCAAGCAGAGAGCCTCCTTGGCCCCCTTCAAGAGGAACCTTGATGATTTGATGGGAGATAGGAAATTCACCCGAGGGATCATGTCAGTCACCCTGCTAGACAGGGGTTCAGGGAAGTAAATATTGTGGGAAGAAATATCCAGGGAATTGGGAATTGTTATGGCTAGGCTTGCATAGGCCCTAGGGCCGATAGCCTCGTACCAACCTATGAACCTATGAACCTATGAACCCAAAAACTCAGCAGGAGAAGTCCTATTCTCCTGTAGCATATCCAAACTATGAAACAACCCCCCTCCCAATAACCAAATTACCATCCAGCAGTCTATTCAAAATTAATCTCAAGTCTCACCTAAAAACGTATTGGCTCTGTCCTTGCTCCAACCCCAATTAACAAAGCTCCTAGCAATCTGTACAGCTTAAATGTTCATCTGCCACTAAACATGCTTTATCTCCATAACTTTTAGGTTCCTTTATTTGTCTCCTCAATTGTAACAACAGATTATTACTCAGTATTTATTGTATGTTTCTTCCTTACTATTAATCTATGTAGTCTGAATGTCATGCTGTTGTTGTACTCTAAATTTCATGTTGTTTACTGTAAACTCATTTACTATTGTAATACTTACTTATTTGTACTTGTGGAGCTTTTCTCCCCAGACCTCCACTGAAAAAGGACCTGTGTTCAGTCAGAATTTCACGGTAAACAAATGTAAGTAAGCAAATAAATAAATAAATGCTTCCACAAAACAACTTAAACAAATGACTTAGACAAGGCAAAATGATTTAAAGTGTAAAATCAATAAATAAAGCAAAAATAAAGCAGTAGCACTCTAAAACAGTTGACTGAAGTGCAAAATAAAATGAATCTCTTATCTGCCAACTTGGATGGAGCAAGATTAATTCACTCTCAGGGTGTGGCAAGGGTGACAAGCAGATGGGAGCTCTGGAAAAATGACCAGGAGACAGTATGTAGTAAAGGAGGTTTATTCAAGAACAATAGTGGTTTGCTGGGTGGGCAATCAGTATTATGGATCTATGGAAAACAATGGGTGGGAAGAATACTTACATAGGTTACACAAAAGACAACAGAAATGAAAGAGGAGAATGAGGGAGTTTAGAAATCAGATTACCATAAAGGGCGGGGCCAGAGACACAGCTTTTAAAACCACAACAGGAAAAGACTGGGAAAGCTGGGAAAAATCCAGGCTGCAAGAAGCTACAGGTCAATAACCCAGGGTAAGTTAGAATTTCAGAAAGTTAACTTGATGTCTCAGTGGGGGGACAGATACAAAGAACAGGGAAACAGAAAGGCACTAGAATGCAATTTTAAGCAGGTAAATAATTAGCAGAATATAAGACTCTATCAGCAAAACTGGAATATAACCACTGTAAAAGCACCGAAGCACCAGGTTTGAATCAGAATTTAAAATTCTCACACTACTGTAATTCTACCACTGTCTAAGGCACCAGACTATGCAGAAATTTACCAGTAACATGGTTTATGCAAAATGCAGCTGAAATCTGGCAGTAGTTCACAGTTCTGCTACAACTACAAATGAACCTACAAGACTAAGGTCCTACATAGGGGTCAAAATACAAACAACTAGCTTTTACAAGTAATTCTGCTTATGGAAATAGAAGTGTAGTAGAATGTTGGTATACAATCTTCTCATAACTGCAAATGAAGCTATAAGAAACTAAAAAATGCAAACAGATAACTTTTTTGGCTAAAACATGAAAAAAAGCAGAGAACTACAAAAACAACAAAGTATCACCAAACATCACTGTAAATGCAACTTAAATTCTTATTTCAGTAAAATTCAAATAAAAGTTTTTTTGTTAAAAGCTTATTTCTCATAGTTCAGGGCTTTCCATGCCTCTTCAAGTCTTACATATGTAGTGTTAGTCTAAGGTGTGAATTTATGCATCCGTAATGCTTCTTTAAAATGTGCACTACATCCAAATCATAAAATATTAAGTGTGTGTTATCTAAGTCACATTGTTATGCAACGCACATTGATGGATGGATTTAACATATATATCATTAGTAATGCATGCACTTAATTGTATAACTATGTCCAACAATATCAGCATTTCCTTATGCTGAGAAACACACATAATGTACATTGTATGACACAGTAGTGTGTGCTAATATCAATGTTATGTAAGAAGCACTGAAATTAATAATATGAGGTTAGGAAGTGTAACACAAAAGAACTATGATACATATTACATGTTAGTGAATCATAAAAAAGGAGCTATAAAGGAGGTCACACACACAACATCATAATATATTCGACTGTAATTCACATGGCAAGGATATATCTACTGTGTCAAAATATGTTTTAATGTGCAGCAACGTTTACAAGCAACACTGAAAGCTGCAACATCTAATGAGTAACAACAGTTGAGATGTGCACAGAAATAAATAGTACTGTGATCTACAATGAACACCAGCAACGATTACTAAACGGGATGCATGCAGTAATTGTTCACCTAACATTAGGGTCCTCTAAGGTCATAGTGTTACTGTAATGGTAGCCTAACTGGCCTACAAGGACTATTTCAAAATCAGAGAAGAAAAGCTAGATCATTGTACTCATCACATGCCAAGATGAGGGCACATGCAACAATGACATCATAATACATTGACAGCAATAATATAGGTAGATTTCAATGAATGACTGTGTGTGCCCCCTCATAGCGATAAACCAAATTACACATTTACATTAACTAGAATACAGCACATGCCATATGCTTGCAAAATACACATATAGATGAATGGTGGAAATCTATTTCAGGAAGTACCATTACAAATACGGCATTCCAATCTGCAGGTAGGGAGTCGCATCACATAAAATCAACAACTGCCACATTGCGTTTGACTGCAATCATTATCGCACACATTTATGTTGAGGTGGCACTAAAACAGTAACGAGATGATAATAACTGTAATACATGCTACTTGTAGTACATGCCCTTGCAATGACCCAAATATAACTTATCCTCCTGTCCCCCATAATTTTCTGCTCATCCCCCCCCTCTATGCAGCATCTCCTACATATCGATAAATTATGCAAATCAGACTTATGTCCTCTCAACTTCCATTTACTGTATTCTTACACTAATGTCCTATCTAGGTTCCACTTTATAATCTCGAAATACTGAAATCTCGAATTTCAGGATCTTGAGACCATAAAGTCAAATTTTTAAAATGGTGAAACTCCATAACCACGAATCTGGAAATGTCAAATTCATGGTTATGGTGTTCCGGTATTTGACGCCGGATGTAGTGTGTGCAGTATGGACCATTTAGTGTGTGGATTTGGCTGGTTTGTATGGTAAGTGAGTATTTTATTAGGGTTTTAGGTATGTGTTTGAGTGTATGTGAGTGTGTTTGGAAGTTTTATTTTTATTTTTATTTATTTTATTTTACATTTGTTGACCGGGCTAGTCTAACTGGATACATGTCCATTTTCAGTAGAGGCCCGGGAAGAAAAGCTCCAGAAAAACATGCAGAAATTAAAAAGTAACAAAAAAAAGTAGCCATTGTTTCAAAAATGAATTAAAAACTCAAATATATATATATATATTTTTCCAAAAGATGTGCATAATTATACTACTCAAAGTGATAAAAATAATATTTAAGTAAACATAGATTTATATGCAGAACATAGTATATAGAGGCATTGTAGGGAGGACTGTAGTAGATGTAGTCTGAAAAAGAGAGTTAAGGATAAAAGTTAGTCAGGGTTGGTACAGGAGCATAACCAGTGGTTATAGAGAAATAGTTTTTATGTGTGGGTTAGGGTAGGTGGGTAAAAGTATGAGCGTTTAAGTGTTGAAAGTGGTGGTGTTTGTATATTTGTGATGTGTGTATGTGAGGGTACTGTAGAGTGTCTAGTGGTGAGTTTGCTGTCTTTTTCTGTTTGGTGCAATCTCAGAGTTAGTATATATAAGTAGGGGGGTATGAGGGGTGCAGGGGGGGCTTGCCCCCCTTCTTATATGTAGTGTAGGTTTGTTGATTTGTGTTTTTGTGTTTGTCTGTGTTTTGTTTGTTGATTTGTTGTAGTGTGGGTAGGATGGCGTATGTGTTGTGTGGTGTATGGTGTGTTTATGTTCACAATTTTGTGTTTCGCGGTTTTGGGCTTTCGGGATTTGAAGCTTTCGACTTTATGGTCTCGAGATACTGAAATTCGAGATTTCAGTATTTCGAGATTATAAAGTGGAACCTCTATCTAAGATGCTTTCTCACCTACCTACTCCCTGGGGTTTCCTTCTGTTTTCACTCTACACTTGTCCTCTCTCTATAACTATTTATCCTCCTATCCAGCCTTATAACTGTCTGCACTCGAATATCTTCTTGCATTCATATACATCATCATTATGCATTTTTTTTGGTAACTCTTATTGACATATTTGTTCTATGCACACTTTGGTTTTCCAATTAGCTTGTACCACCTGTAAAAAATTTACCTTGTTATTTAATGTTAGCTATTTCATGTTATATATTTTTATCTTGTTTAATCCTGTAAACATTGACATTGTTAGCTACTGTGTGTTCTATTATAATATTGGAGCTTTTCTCCTTGGGTCTCCGCTGAAAAAGGGTCTTTGCCTAGTTGGACTAACCCAGTTAACAAATGTCAAATAAATAAATAATTGTGGGCATAAGCTTTGTCATATATATGATGTTATGAAAATCAAGTAACCAGGACGAAAGCGTTAAATCTTATTTAATAAACTGAGAGATTTGCTTCTGCCTCCTTCGGGTTTTTATATGTTATGAAAATCGCCTATATACATGTGTAACTATACCATTGAAATATTTATGCAAATTAGATTAACAATGCTACATGAGTAACAGATAATATCACAACATACTAGCATCAGAATGGGAATAGAATGTGTGAGTAACAACTTGACACATTGTCTAGCAAAAAGACACCTTGGCCTTGTATGCTTTATGTATATAACAGACTTATATAACCTTTGTTTTATATATATATATATATATATATATATATATATATATATATATATGGATTCCATACACTTGGTCGAATTTCACTTAGTCGAAAATGATACCAGGCATTGCACTTCACTGAAAGCTCACTTGACTGAAAGCTCACTTGGTCGAAGTTCATTTGGTCGAAAATGGAATATAGCCCCTGCCCCACTGCAGTGCTACCCTGGAGTGAAAATATTAAATAAGGGGGGTGTGGGGGGCACAGCCCCCCACAATGGGGGGTTTTGGGGGTGTAGCCCCCCACATAATTTTAATGTATTCACTGTTATAAGAAGGTATATCCATTAGAAATGCATTGATATACTTTAGTAAAAACTATTGGCATAATGTGGGGGGCTATACCCCCCACACCCGCCAATGCGGAGGGCTGTGTCCCCCACACCCCCCTTATTTAATATTCGCATTCCAGGGTTGCACTGCAGTGGGGCAGGGGCTATATTCCATTTTCGACCAAATAAACTTCAACCAAGTGAGCTTTCAGTCAAGTGAGCTTTCAGTGAAGTAAAGTGCCTGGAATCATTTTCGACACTAAGTGTATGGAATCCATATATATATATATATATATATATATATATCTATATATATATATATATATATATATATACATATATATATATATACGTGTGTGTGTGTGTGTGTGTGTGTGTGTGTGTGCATGGGCAATGTAGTATTACTTTACATCTGTAGCTGCCAACTTAAAAAAGGATGTGGTCATAATGGACATCAATTTTACAGCCTCAGTAACAACAGCGAATGGCATGCGAGAGTAACGTGCAAATATACATGTAAGTTAGTGTTTTATCAATCATTCCTGTGCACCTAAGTGTTAGTGCAAAAGTAGTGGAAATAAAGCTATATACAGCAATGAAACCCTGCTGATATAACTGATACTGTGAAACAACAAACACCCATTCAATAAAATAATAGACAAGGTGGGCACACTATGTTATGATCTGAGAACCACCATTATACATACAAGATGGTAACAGCAGGAACAGTAAAATCAGTGTTGTATACAGTTTACAGTATTTAGCAAGTAAGAAAACAATACACACACACACACACACACACACACACACACACACACACACACACACACACACACACACACACACACAAACATAACTCTATTTGTAAGACATTCACATTGTGCAAGTAGAACATAAATGACTATCATTTTGCTTGTGTCAGCAAACATCATATAACCTCAGTATAACAAATTAAATTAAAAAATCATTTGTACAGCAAAAGTTATAAACTCTAAATCCACACTTAAAAGACATACCTTGTTAATCCATTATGAGAAGTTTGCCATCAAATCTGCATGCATGAATGCCATCTGAATAATCATGTCAAACTTTTTTGAGACATGTTAATCATTTTACAAGAGAAATAAAAGGCTGAAGATAAGACCACCTACCGCTCTCCCTTCACTGCTCATCAAGACTCTGCATACGCTCTATGTACAAGGTGTGATTTCTGGCACCTTCCTCAACATCTGCAGACATAAAATGATAAGAATTATTAAATTAGTGCAATGATTCTATTTTATGAGCTTAAATGGCATATATTGGTACATAAACTCTGCAGAATGTAGTCAGTATAAATAAACCATGTGATTGAGAACTGCCATGCAATCCTAGGAAATAATTTACATATCAAGTCATTTATGTGAGACTTAACTGTTCTGCATATACTAGGATAACTAACCACAAATTAGAGAAAGCTTAATTCAAACTTATGACATGTACCTATACTCACATTAAAATCCAGAGCGTTACCTGCCTAGCTATTTGCTCTGTGGTATGAAAAAATAAGTTATTGGAATTCAAGTATCTTAGATCTGTGACTATGCATTTAAATCATTACATACAATATCATGTGTCCTGGTCCAGTCATAGGTAATTAAACAGGTTCAGTTTTGGAAAAAATATAAGGCAGTCCCAGTGTAATATCAGAATAATTTATTTAATATTTGTTTATTGGGAAAGAGCTCATTTTCAGTATAAGCCCATGGAGAAATGCTACAGGCACGTCTTTAGAAATGTGGGAGGAAACAAAAGCAGCTGGAGGAAACCCACACGAACACAGGGAGAACATGCAGAATCCACACAGAAAGCACCCCAGCCAAGAATCAAACCAGATACCCTCTTGTGGTGAGGTAACAATGCTAACCACTGCACCACTGTGCCGTACAGGTATTAGCACCATGCACAATATATATAATATATATATATATATATATATATATATATATATATATATATATATATATATATATATATATATATATATATATATATATATATATATATATATATATATATATATATATATATATATATATATAAAACACAAATTTTTCCATAGGCACATTGATTACTGTAGGATGAGCTTTGCATTGTTAGCACATTCCCCTCAATAATACACAAAAAGTAGGATTACTGTCATCTGAGATGCACCTAGAGAGGACAACCTCTGCATACATGTACATTTTTAGAAAGCAATAATAGTAATGGTATCCTACATGTGATAATGTATATATATTTGACATATATACCTACTTATGCAGATTATGGAATATAAACATATAGAAAGTTATGTAAGTCTGTACATATGTTTGTTATTACATAGTTATAAATACATTTGTGTGTGTGTGTGTGTATATATATATATATATATATATATATATAAAATGTCTTTATAAATACATTTGTATAGACATATATATATATATATATATATATATATATATATATATATATATATATATATATGTGTGCGTGTTCAAAAATATGTATGATGCTAACTTGCGTATCGCTTAACTCATATGTATATATACATGCATAGAAATACATATAGACTTATGTGTATATACCTTTATATAGACAGAGAGAGAGACTGATGCCTGGTGTCAAAGCCATGGCCTCAAGCTCAATGCCAAAAAGTGCATTGTCATTCCTTTTGGTAAAAACTCAGTACCCATGAACTACCACATAGGTGGTAGTCTACTTAACACCGAAAGTGTGATAAGAGACCTTGGGACACAGGTGGACAGTAGTCTCTCCTTTGATAATCACATCGCCACAGTAGTCAGGAAATCCTTCTATATGGCACACCTCATCACAAAAGGTTTCTCATCCAGGAAGAAAGAGGTCATTGTTCCCCTCTATTTGTCACCCATTAGACCCATTATAGAGTACAATGCCCCTTTTGGTATGTACCTCATAAGACATCTACAACAACTGGAAAGGCCACAGAAATACCTCACAAAGAGGATTACTGGCCTCAAAGAGATGTCCTATGCAGACCGTCTCAAAAAACTGCAGCTTTACTCCGTTGCATATCGCCTACTCAGAGGCGATCTCTGCCTAACACACAAAGCTATGTCAAACCCAGAGCTGTTGGACATGCTCCACTTAAAGAAATCCCAATCCCTACGAGTTACATGCTCTAGGGACCTAAACCTCATCACCACAATAAACAGAACATGCTGGAGGGATAGATTCCTGTCCCAGAGACTTCCCATACTCTGGAACAAACTACCTATCTATATCAAACAAAGCTCCTCATTAGCACTGTTCAAGAAAAATCTTGATGATTGGATGGGAGATAGGAAATTCACCCCGGGGATCACTTCTGTGGCTCTGCTCGACAGTGGCACAGGAAAATAATTTTCTTGGGTAGCGAAAGCCAGGGTACCTTTGGCTAGGCTTATATAGGCCCTAGGGCCAATAGCCTAGTACCTACCTATGAACCTATGAACCTATGAACCTATGAGAGATATACATATGTATATTTTTTACATAAGGACATCTACATAAAATATTGAAGATAAACAGGAATGTGTGTGACTGTGTACCCTTACAATTTGTAAAAATAAATGGCCTCTGCTGCATTGTGTTGTATGACAGATGTAGTGATATTAAATTTGTCCAGCATTAGTAGCATATCTCTCAACCTCTTATCACAAGAAACCTGGAAAAAGCCTGACATAATGGGAGGACAAAGGCCCAAAATCGGGACCTATTTTAAATATTGCTCTTATAAACTTAGAAAGTTGCTAGAATAATGAGATTTGTGTTAGCATGCATTTTCTGAAGGATACGAAGTCTGAAACTCAAATGTTATTGTTGTTGGTCTTTCGGCTTTTCCCGGTAAGGGGTCGCCACAGCGGAACTCAGGTCCGCTAATGATTGGCAGTAGATTTTTATGAAACGCTGAGGTGCCAGCTCGACATTCAACCTTCAACAAAGGCATGCCTATTTATGCATGCATGTCTTTCGAACGCTACCCAACCATGGGGAGGACATGCAGACGCCAAACAAAAGACACTCCCAAGCACAGCCGAGAATTGAACGGGAGAACCTCTTGCTGTGAGGTAACAACGCTACCGCCGTACCACCACAGCATTTGTCATTATTTAGTGATGTTAATCCTTAGCTCATCCAAATGTTTTATCAAAAAGACACAATTTTTCTGAAAAACAGACCAAACTATGAGACAAAAATCTTGATATTCTAAAATCTGTACAGTTGAGAGGTATGAAGTAGCCTCAAAATTGCAACATCATCAACAAACATTGACATATGACTGGATAAAATAGTGCAACACATATATTACCTCACATAAGATGAGATTTTTAAAAAAATCCATAAATCTGTAAGAAAGAGCAAACTAGGCATAGCATGAATTAATTGTCTTTTGTGGGATTTGAGCTCACAAAAAATAAAGAAGTGGGACTGCATTTACTTATGTTGCCTAGAGTCATAACCCATCAGCTATACCACAGGCAAGGAAGTCCATATACACATTTTCAGTAATTCAACTATGACAACATCACTCACACAAATGGAATGCATGTTTTCCTGCAATACTGTCATATATGCATAACACATAACAAAAGTATTGTTTGTGAATGAGTATTACTATTTAAGAATGAGCATACATATTACATAATTATTCCAATTTGTAATGTAATTGTTAGGATATCCTTGTGAACTACTAACATAGTATGGAATATTCTCGAAACTCTGTGGCTAAAACAGAAATGTGCATCTATCCATAAGATAAAACACAGAGATCATCTTTCATAGGTTACAATTAAAAATATGCGTAAAAGTGTAACACAAACAAAAAAAATCATTAAAGTAATTACAGAACAATTGTGCAATTCAGTAGGAGTGCAGTTACTGACACCACCTTCAGTGCTAACCTTTTAGCTATAACACAGTCTAAGGACTTAGAAAACAAGAAAAAAATACGGACGAACCAGGAAAGTGTATAAAATCAAAAAAATGAAAAAACCAAACACTCCAGCAATACTGTAGTCAGGAAGTTGTTCACCAAAAAAAGTGGATCAAAAAACACTTTAATAATAAAAATAAACCATGGTTAAGGGCTTTCGTTATTAAACAGACATCATCGGAGCAGTCTAGGGACTACATCTCCACCTTTATTGTAAATGAAGTGTGATTACAACACCCACTTATATTAAAAGCATGGTGACCTGCTTTGGTTTAACATTTTTTAAACTCAGTCATAAAGTAATGTATTTTAATAGCTAGTACTGAACATGTAACACTAAGTTTGTATATTTATATTTTATTAAGACTGCAAGGAAATCACACATACATCCATACTATGAATGTACATTGTATGATACATTTTAAACGTTTGCAGATAACTCAGAAATGCAGAGTCATCAGTGGCCTATGTGCTATAGGCATTAACGCACTCAGCCAATAAAACATGTGTATTATAGATTATTGCTGAACAGAGCACACAACCATAAAACTTGTTCATATTATATGAAATAATTCAAATAATTATTTCATAACTACTCTACATGTTAATGCCTTAGTGAGATTTGAACCTACAGACAATCAACCTCTATTGACATTGCTTAACCAGTTGAACTAATGGACGTCACAGCTATTTTGAGGGTTGTCTAGAATATGTTAATGATTATTACTCTTAAAAGAATGTGCTAAATACAGGCATTCCTTCATAATGCATACCAGTGTGTCTGGTCCAGCTTATTTGTGGATAACTTTGTTATGCAAACGTAGATGGGCAGCAAGGCAGGACAGGTAGTTTACATCCTTCTAAGTTGAGAACTGCTGATTGAGGGCTCAGTGTCTGTTATTCTAAAAGTGTATTAGTTCTGGTTTAAGCACTTAGGCTTCAGGCCAGTTATTTTACATTAAGAAGGTTCGTGGTCTGCACTCTTGTGGGAGGAGAAGCTGGACTCTGCCCTTCTGAGCTGGGAATTTCTGGTTAAAGGCTTATAGTGCCTGCATATTTGAACTGTTTCTTATTGAAATTGGTACACCTTGTTTGCTGTAGCATAGACTAGATCCAGGCCTGCTGAATCTAGCTTTGTTTGTATGCTTGTTGTTTGTTTGCTTGTTATTTCCCTGAAACGCTAATTCCACCTAAAACGCGGCTTTTCAGCGCTTCTGTGGATCCCTAGTGATATCTGCATTGCTTACTGCACTTACTTCCTTGTTTCACTTGAAAGAAAGTTACTGTTTGTCGTTTTTGCATTTAAGTTACCTGTAACACATTGAATTTAAGTTACCTGGCACTTGCTCACTAAGTCAGCACTAAAAAATTAAAAGCACTACACCCTGACAAACTCCCCTTGAGTACCTTGTTCCCCATTGCCCCTTTTTTTCAATTATAAAGGAATTCCCAATACTATTCTAGCATGTCCAAAGGTCAGTTGTCAATCTCCTCTCTGGTCCAGCTGGTGAATCTGGGAATCTTGAGGCAATGTTACAACTGCCTCATGTACACAGACAACCCTCTCCTCCTCCCAACAAATTCCAACACATATGAGAGATGCAACCATATAGCCAAACTGGAGGCTAAGCTCTCTCAACTCAGTACTGGCGTAACCAGTCAGGAGGAGAAGGAAACCACACTCACTACAATTCCAGTCTCACATAGACCTACCACGACAGCAAACCAAACACATAAACACACAAAAACATACTCGGAGGCTCTAAATAAAAATCTGCCTAAGCAGCAGAGACCTCCAAAGCAGACACCCAAGCAACCGCTACCCCAAAACAAAACACGTGCAACACATAGCTCACAAAGCCAGTGTGCTGAACAGTCACAGCCCTTAAGGCTAAACAACACACCTGATACACTTGTAATAGGTGACTCTATCGTCAGGCACACTGACGTCCCGCTCACCAGGCTGAACAAGGAGAAGGTCACGGTGAGCTGCCTGTCGGGCGCTAGGATCCGCCACATAACACAAGCACTCAGGTCACTCAAAGACAAGTACAAATATGACTCAGTCATTGTTCATGCTGGTGTGAATGACCTGAGACGTACCTCCCTGGACTACATGAAAAGAGACATAGAGGAGCTCTCTGAGCATGTAGCCCAGGCCGGTATGACCCTGACCTTGAGTAGCATCTTACCCTCACCAAGAATGATGCCACAATATTAAGACAAGATGATCAATTTCAACAATTGGCTTAAGTATTGGTGTCATTCAAAGGGGATCCAATGCCTGTCAGCCTGGGATGACATGCTCGACAAGCCACGATGCTTCGCTAGGGACGGCTTGCACCTGTCACCCCTGGGCTTTCGGATATTGGCAAAGGCTCTTGCTACCCCCAAAAGACAAACCCACCTCCATAGGTATCACAAGGGATAAGAAACTAAGAGTAATGCTACTCAATGCCAGAAGTCTAAACCTCAAGATGCATGCACTCAAAACTCTCCTTAGCATGGAGAACATCGATATCTGTGCAGTAACAGAAACCTGGTTCAAGGCCCCCGAGAGCACCCCAGCACTACCAGGTTATACCTCATACCATGCTTTTCGGCCCCAAAACTTGGACCGAACCACAAAAGGAGGGGGAGTATCAATATTCGTCAAAGATACCCACACCTCCAGGTTGGTGGCACAGCACGAAGCATCAGAGACTATCCATGTGCAACTAACAGTGGGTAAAACTGCCTTCCAGTTTATAGTCTGCTACAGACCACCCTCCCAAACCCAGGCCTTCCTGAGAACACTGGAAAATATGAAGGTCTCTCCAAACACCATTATATTGGGCGACTTCAACTACCCAAACATAGACTGGGAGCATTACTCTAGCTCCAACACCCTAGCCCAAAGGTTCCTAGAATTTATAAACTCAAATGCTATGGAACAACTTGTTACCACTCCCACAAGAGGGTAAAACATACTGGACCTGATCATCACCAACATGGGGACCCTATGCTCCAGACCAGAAGTGTATCCCTCACTGGTAAGATCAGACCATAAACTAATCTCACTGGAAATTCACATCCCGACCCCACATCCTGCCCAGAAAACCACAGTGAAAAACTTCTCTAAAGCAAATTTCACACTCCTCAAAACCGAGGTGGAATCCTTCAAAGCCCCCGGGCCTGTGGAAAATATGTCCCAGACCGCAGAATCCTTTATAAACGCATTCTATGAACACCTTCAGGAATGCATGGATCATGCAATCCCAAATAAAACCAAGACCCAATCCTACAAAGGCAGATGTCCTGTCTGGTGGACCCCAGCCATAAACAAACAATACAATAGAAGGAGGAAGCTACTACATGATAGAGCAAAATCCCAAAAAGAGAATGCATCTCTGATCAGTATTAGCAAAAAACTATGGGCACTCATAAAATCGTCTAAGGCCAGCTTCGAGAGAAAAATTGCACAGGACACTAAGGATAATCACAAGGCTTTCTTTAGTTATGTTAGGAACCTGGGTGGGAATTCCCAGATATGCTCAGAATTAGTCCAAAATGACAAAAATCCCACCAAACCCACAGACCTTGCCAACATCCTAGCTGACAGGTTCAGCGCAAACTTCTCCCACCAAAAGGACAAATATCTATCCCAGCAGAGTGCTGCCCCCTTGACATCTCAGATGCTCAGGTAAGAGCCGCCCTCTCCAAAGCAAAAAACACAGCATCAATGGGACCAGACGGTGTCCCGGGCTGCGTCCTACATGAACTCCAAGAAGAGCTAAACCCAAACATAAAACTACTGTTCAATCTCAGCCTTACTACAGGATATGTACCCAAAGAGTGGCGTACAGCAACAGTGGTCTCTCTCCACAAAGGTGGTGCCTCAACGGATCCTGGAAACTATCACCCCATAAGCCTGACTAGCTTGGTCTGCAAAGCTATGGAAAGGATCATCATGGACCTCATAAATAAAGATATTGGGGACCTACAGACACTGGATCCTACCCAGTTCGGCTTTGTTAAGGGCAGATCCTGCCTCTTAAACCGGGTCAATTTCTTTGAAACAGTCACCAAGCCCATTGACGAGGGGAAGGTGGTCCACACAGCCTACCTGGACCTCGCAAAAGCCTTCGATACAATACCCCACTCGGGCATTATAGATAAGCTCACCAGCTTAAATATAAACCCCTATGTTACTAGATGGGTTGCAAACTGGCTCAAGGACAGAACCCACATGGTTAGAATTGCTGGAGCCATGTCAGACTCCAAACCAGTTACAAGTGGCATCCCACAAGGCTCAGTCCTGGGACCTCTCTTGTTCGGTATATATTTCCCGGAGGTATAGGCCAACACGGAAGGCCTGTGGCTGACCAAGTTCGCAGATGACTGCAAACTGAGTGCCATAATCGACTCTCCAGCCGACACAAGCATCCTCCAAAAGGGCCTCATAGAAACAGACAACTGGTGCCAGAGCCATGGCCTCAAGCTAAACGCCAAAAAGTGTATAGTCACCCCTTTGGCAAAAACAAAGTGCCCACAAATTACCACATAGGTGGTAATCCATTAAGTACAGAAGAAGTAATTAGGGACCTGGGGACCCAAGTTGATAGCAATCTCTCATTTGACAAACACATGGCCAAAGTGGTTAGAAAAACATTTTATATAGCCCACCTAATCATGAAGGGATTCACATCTAGATCAGGGAAGGTCATTGTGCCTCTTTACTCATCCCTCATCAGGCCCATAATTGAGTACAATGCCCCTTTTGGGATGTACCTTACTAGACACCTGCAGCAACTGGAAAGACCCCAAAAGTACCTCACCAAGAGGATTAAAGGGCTCAAACAGATGCCATATGCTACCTGGTTAAAGAAACACCAGCTCTACTCAATGGCATACCACCTGCTCAGAGGCGATCTGTGCCTGACGTATAAAGCCATGTCCAACCCAGAATTAATGGACATGCTGCACCTCAGAAAATCCAAATCCCATCGAGCTACGCGCTCGAGAGACTTGAACCTCAGCACTGAAATAAATAGGACATGCTGGAGGGACAGATTCATAACCCAGAGGCTCCCTTCACTCTGGAATAAAATCCCAGTCCAGGTTAGGCAGAGTCCCTCATTGACTCTCTTCAAGAGGAATCTTGATGAGTGGATGGGAGATCGTAGGTTTACCCTGAGTATCACTTCTGTGTCACTGTTAGACAGAGGCACAGTATACTAACCTCGAAAAAGGGCATAGCAAAATTAATTTAAAATGGGTGGCGAAAGCCAAACACACTCTGGCTAGGCTTATAAATGCCCTAGGGCAGATAGCCTAGTATGAACCTATGAACATTTAAATATTACTCTGTCTTTTCATTACAAGTACCTTAATCTTAGTATTACAAATATTAATGGAATATTTATAGGCCTTACTTTATTATGAAACCACATATGTTTAGTAAATAGATATAGTAATTACTAGGTGTTAAGGTGTGTGGTAAGGTGTGGAATATGGCACTTAGTGTAGGCCTCAGGGTTTTGGTGTCAAACCTCTGGTGAAGGTCATCCTTGTCCCTACAGTGAAAATGGTTGTAGTGATGCTGTACCTCCTGTAGATTCCAGTATGTTCTCAGAGTTCCCTCACAATCTGTTTCCTAATGTTGATCAGTATGTGCAAAGTATGATTGGTGAATATTCAGTGATGTTTACTTCTACAGTTGAAGTTATTATGGCATTCAGTGGGATTTGTGGGATATCTAGATGACTTGTCATGTACATTGTTTTTTGTATTCACGTCTAGTCCTCACATTTAAGATGTGCATGTTTATATGGATTCTCACATTTTTAATTTCTCCAAGTCTTTTGGGTTTCTAATACCATTACAGGAATGTACCCCATTCCTAAGTCAAAGTATGATTAAACTTCATGAAATTAGTATTGTTTCAATCTTTGATGTTAGCCAGAAGTGCTCTTCGCAGCACCCACAATGTTCCCAGTATTGACTCATTCTGCAATTCATACAGAGTTGCACATATTGGTAACATATCTAAGTATGACTGTAAATTCTTTCTATCCCTGTGACATTACTGACTGACTTCATGTTGTGTATATTGCATGTAAGTGCTATTGTGATATTTTTAGGTAATATGCACTGCTATTTATGATAATCACCCTGCTTCTATTTTAACAGCTCTTAATAATTGACATATAGCATGCACATCTCCCCATATTCAGCAAATAACCTCATTTGTTTAGCACTGACTTATATTTTCCACATTTAAGTGTTTGTCATTACAGCATACACAGGTATGCTTCATTTTGCATACTGATGATGCTTCAACAATTTATTCTGGGACTGCACATGCCTCCTACTCAGCTCAACATGGACCTGTATTCCCATACACACCTTTGATAGCCTCCTGTTGAAATTTGTATCCCATGTGCGCCTTTCCATACATGCATAAACGCTTACACATTCAAATCTATACATATTCTGCCATATCCCATACTTTAATGCATATTCCATGGCCAATTCTTTGTTGAATTGCACATATTTGTTCAGCTTGCTGATGCATGTTTTTGCACCCACATATGCACATATGCAGTATAATGCAATTATGTGCATTGTCATGCTGCCTATGTGTGACATTTCAGGTCAGGCACATGCCATAAAGCTTGCATGTGTAATGTTGGGTATGTGGCTTTGCTGTCATTCCTCAGCATGTTGTCAGTACTGCTGCTGCTGCAATCTTCAGGATCTGGTGTTGTACTACAGTGTTCCACATCCCTATGAAGTGTTTGATGCATCTCCGTGTTATTGCACTACCTCTACATATTGGCTTTATTGATTATGGTACATTTCCCCACAGTGCACACTCCTACATTTATTGTGATAATATCAGTTATACAAAAAGATTCCATCACTTTTTTATCTGCATAATAACATCATAACTGGCCAACAATGCATTTTGTTGTGCACAGCTCTGGCGTACCACCAGTCTGCCAGTGTGGTTGCCTTTGGTAATACACCTTGCATAAAGTTGTTCTATGGTTAATGTGTTTCTATAGCCATGGCTTATCTTGACTCAAAGTCGTGAGCTAGATGCTGCTATGTAACCCAAGATAGTACATATGGCTGCAGCCTCTGTCACCCATGCCTATTTCTTCTCATCCTTGTGTCCTCCATATCTTCCTGTGAGAGCTTTGATAGCACTATGTCAGATATCTTAGGTTCTTGGGGGTAGATCACCCACACCTGAAACTGGCAGGTCACTGTGTCTGGATGTTAACATGTTGTGTAGCATGGCACATACAGTGACCACCTTTGATGCCTTTTCTGGTGTATATTGGGGTTTACCCCCAGATGTGCCTGACCATCTGAATCCTGCTTTCAGCATACCAAACACACGCTCAATGGTGTTCAAGGTCACGGTGTAGGCTCTGTTGTATGTATCCTCAACAGGTGTTGATGGGGTTCTGCAGGCATTGTAAGTCAAGGCTACAGTGGATAATCACAGACACCTGTTTATAGGAAGAGGAAAATGCATATTTCGCCTTCATACTTACAGCTGAAAGATCGGGATTCTGCAGACATCAAAGCTGTGGTTCTGTACTTACCAAGTAGGAAGCCCTCAGGAATTTCATCATTTTGGAGAGCGGCCCTCAGAGTACTTTACCTTCAGTTTGCTTCACCATGCAGACTACTGGGTGTGTTGTTATGATATTAGCAATGAGGTCTTCTGACACTTGAGCAATGGCCACTCCTTACTATTAATGTAACATTCAGTATCATCTGATACAGGGGTTTTGATTGGGACATGTGTATGCAGTCAATTGCACTGGGGACACGGGGAAGTTGGCAATGGCACAGAACTATTCCATTGTAGTTTTGCGCTCCATGGTTATTGTTGGGAAGTGGATGTAGTCACCCACTTTGTTGCACATTACTGACAAGAAATGTTCTAGAATACGACTGGCAGCTGTCTGGAACACTCCTATGACATCACACTTATGCTGAAGAAATGTCCCAGAGACCACTATACCCATACCCAGACACACTTTAGTTTCTACCAGTAGTGGGTTATCACACAGACTGAGCAGGGACATGTGGGGTGCACACATCCTATACACAGTCTAAACCAGCTATCTGTTTAACCTTTATCTATCAATGATTTCCTGGTCAAAGAGCTGACTTAATTGTTCCCTGGATTGGTGCCTTGTTGGCTGCCTTCTGGGGTGCATTGGCAGATCATCCTCTATTATGGCTTGTAGAACCCCAGCCTGCTCTAATTAATTAAATGTGGCTTGTATTTTTAAGTAATATTTGCTGAATCCACAGAATTACTTAGAAAACCACAGTAAATTGTAAGTTTAAGGGTAAGCACAAATAGCTTCTGGCAAGCAAATTCATAAAATTGTTGGCAAAATATTATGTCTTATTTTATTTTTTGTTAGGCACAGCTATGGTATTTTGGAATCCAGCAAGTGTGTGTGGTGTCTGCAATTATCCTGTGTTGAATAATTCAATACTTGTGCGGTCTTCTCATCCATTATGGAATCCCATCCATCTCTAACATGCCAAAATCTTCCTTTAGTGTACTGTGCTGTGAACGACTGTCTTTTGGAATTCAGCCATTAGTGTTGCCATATAGAAAGCAATCACCACAAAAAGAGTGTGGCATGAAGCTAATAAAAGTCCAAATGAAGTGTTTAACATCTTTCCACTGCTCTTTGTGGTGACCACCATACCTTTCAACTATTCAGACTTTTGCAGAATGCCCAGATTCTTGTCTCATATTTTTGGTCTCTTCATCATAAAATCAGTGGCTGTCTGGCAAATCACTGAGGATTAATCTCACTAAATAATGAGATGCATTTGAGTTTCAGACTTTATATCCTTTTGAAAAATGCATGTGAACGCAAATCCTGTCATTCTAGTAGCTTTCTAAGTTTATAAAAAGCAACCACAGGAAAAAAACTGTGAAAAAAGCCAGCCAATTCCAATAAGGAGTCCTTAAGAAGTATAACAGCAACAAAATTTATTCCAGCAAGCCAAATAATTAAGCGCTTTCGTCTTGGTCCATACCAAGACATCTTCCATACCAAGACTTCTTCAGAATCATTCTGAAGAAGTCTTGGTATAGACCAAGATGAAAGCGCTTAATTATTTGGTTTGCTGGAATAAATTTTGTTGCTGTTATACTTCATAAGGACTCCTTAATGGAATTGGCTGGCTTTTTTCACAGTTTTTTCCTGTGGTTGCTTTTTATGAGTTTATTCTTATCAGGAGAACATGTTTTGCCCTTTGGTTTGCTGAACCTTCTAGGTTTATAAGAACAACTTTTAAAATTCATCCCTGTTTCAGGTCCCTCATTATTTTAGGCTTTGTCCGGATTTCTTGCACTAAGAGGTTGAGACCACTGATTGCTACTAATGCTGAAGTGTAAGACTAGAGCTTAATACTATTAGCAGGTACTTAGCAAAAGGTTGTTAAGTATCCTTCTGATGTCAGAAAGATGCTTAATAAGCATGTATTTTCCACCAATTTCAGTACAAGTCATTATCTTTCAAAAATAAGATGAATCACAAAACATTAGAACCTGGCTGCCACCACACCTCAGGTTGTAGATGTGGATTTTGCCATGGACTTATTGAGAGCCTCTGCCTTGGACCCATCTATTTTACAACTGTCCCTACTCAGAAGTGTGCATAGAAGCTTGCTAATTCTTATGTATGAAGGGCTATGGGGACATTGAGATTAGTATTTCTTAAAATCTACTTTCAGTTAAACTCATAGGAGTTCACAGAAGGTAACAATAGTTTGTCTGGGACTGGGGGAAAGTATGGCATTATTTCTCTAATTTTTCTCACAATTAAACCTCAGAGGTATGCACAGAAGGTCACTATATCTTGTCTGGGGCTGTGACACTGTGGTCATTATTTATTTAACTTTCCCCATAATCAAACCTGAGAGGTGTGCCCACACTATAGCTTGAGTAAAGACAGTGTGCAGTCTAGGAGCAACAAGTTGGATTACATTACAGTGATCATTTTTTTTACTTTCCTCAAAATCAAACATCAGATGTATACACAGATGGCTAACCTTAGGGAGCTGGGGTAAGGAGACATACTGTGAATAATCATCTAAGCTCAACATGTTAAAATATGTTACTATATTCTAATGGGTACACAGAAGGAGGCTGTCCTTTTTAAGTGGGACTGAAGAGGCAAACTGTATGCATGTGCGACTGCAGCAACTTGAAATATATAACTGTGGCCATTTATTTCTTTACCGTCATCCCACTCTAACATCAATCTAACATTAGAGAGATAAGCAAAAGCTGATCATCTTTTTTTTCTTTGCTAGGGAGACAGGCACTGTAACCTGTAATGCATCCTTGCAAGGATTTATCTCCTCACTTTATATAGGGGATTACTTTTTGTCTGCTTTGATCATTAAGCCTTGGGCACAACATATTTCTTTCTTGAAATGAAAAAAATAAGATTGGATGTCTGTACTTAGATGTAACTTTGGTCCATATAATTATTGTAACAAAAGGCTGCAAAAAACACTAAAATGGACTTCATCTAGACCCCCATAGTTTTTTGAGGCCTAAGCAGCTGTTAGACCACTGGTTTAATTCTATTATTTCATACAAAGCTGTTATAGTGCAGTCTTGGTTAATTAAAGAATGTTAAAAGGATGCAGGAAAAAATGAGGATTAAGAATGATTTTCTTTCTTTAGAAATAAGTTTTGTTCAGGCCATCTTTAGCTCATAAGGTTTGAAAATAAATGTTTAAAATGCAGCTCAGAAATCTAGAATCCAATGGCTTCTGGTGGGGGGGGGTGATATCTACAGCTTAATTTCATTATTTTCTCCACATTTATTACAGTGCAATCTTGGTCAGTTATGATGGGTTGAAAGAATACAAGAAAATAAACTGAAGATACAACAAAATATGAGATAACAAGACAAAAAGTAATCTGGATGATATAGTGAGGCCAGGATGGGGTAAACGTGGGGTGCACTGGAGGTATTCTTAGGCAGTAGACATGGGGAGGTCCAAGGAGTCCTTTGCTTAAGGTTTTATTCTACCAAAGGCTAGAGTCAAAATATTCAATAATGCCTGATACTGCCCCATTTAAGTACATCACACAGTGCATTAACAAAGTCTGTTACACTCCACAAAATGTTTTATAATATTGTAATATCTGGGTAAGAAAACAACACACATGATGCTTGGTTTTGCCAGATTCCTAGTTTACAACAATCCTTTTGAGTGTATCTTTATTTACTGCTACATATCATATACTCGGTTGCTTAATTACTAGTGATAACATTTCCTTGCTGCTGTACTCCTTAAACTGTTTAACCTAAGTTTAGCTACTGGTTTTGCCCCCGATGAGTGGTGTATAGCAGTTGTGATGCCTTTCTGTGAGGCTGGCCTTACAACTGCTCTGGGTAATTACAAGCCTATCAGCCTTACAAGTTTCATCCGCAAAGCCATGGAATGTATTACAAGTGACCACATAAACTATGATAATCACTGCCTTATTCTCAGCATTGATCAGGTCAATTATCGAGTATAACATTCCTTTGGGATGTATCTCATTAATCATATCAAACAATTAGAAAGAAGCCAAAGGTTCCTAGCCTAAAAGATCATAGATCTAAAGTCCCTGAATTGTCAAGATAGTCTGAAAGCTCTATCTGTTTATTCAGTGTCGTATAGTAATATATGTATATATACATATATGTATGTATAATATATGTAGTATGGGAGGATGACATAATGGTTAAGGTGCTTACCTTAAAGACACAAGGTGCAGGGTTTGATTCTCACATGGGGTAACTGACTAGGCTTCAAATGGCCCAAAAAGGGCAGTTAGCCTAGTACTAATCTATGAACCTATGAACCTATAAGGAGATCTCTGTCTCGCTTACTGTGCCATTGGAAACCAATTTATCCTGGACCTACAGTTTCTCCACAAGTCCATTATCTCCACTTATACTAGAATAATGGACATAAATCTTCACAAAGAGATAAATAAGACACAGTAGAGGGGTAGACTTATAACGCAGCACCTCCCAAACCTCTGGAATAAACTTTCCCTACTTTGGAAGCAGGGTGATTCACTATTCTGTGAATACCCATCCAGTCATCTAGTTTATGTTTAAAAGAAAATAGTCTCACTGTCGGTTTGATTGGTGTGGCCCTCATAGAGAAAGGAGGTGAGGTCTGAGGGAAGGTACTGGCAAGTGATGAATTGTCATAAGATTCAGTAGCCTTGGAGTGTCTGTGGATCTATGAATCTAAACAATTTTTATAGCTGACTCAAATAGCTTGTCAAGAAACCTTTGCTTCAGCCCAATAATGATCCCGAATAAGAAAAAGTGGGTCTAAAAGAATGAATGTATAACTAAATACTGTGACATGATTGCTACCTTGAAAGCTGGTCTAGCCGCAGTGAAATGTACTTCTGGAGGAAAGTCTGCCCAAAATATGCTACTGGACAAGAGAACCAACACCTATACTGGTACTTAGTGGGTGAAAAGCAATAAACAGGCAGGATCTATTCCAACGACTGAAAATCAGACTTTACTTACAGAACATACCTTTGAACTGTCCAGAATTTACAGAACATACGTCATTTTGAATCATATGTTTGCACTGTCTCATAATTTTTTGATATTTCTGGTAATCACTAAGGATTGTCCTAGGGTTACCACCTGTCTCTCTTTATGCAGGACAGTCCCTGTTTGGGCTGCTGCATCCAGGTAAAACATAAAAAAATGGTTAATAGCTAGAGATTTTAAGACAGAAAATATTTCCTAGTTCCTTTAATAGTTGCATAAAGCAATTATTTGCTGTCTGAAACACCTATGATATGAAACAACAGAAACAACTCAACCACTATAAAAGGGAACTTTTGTTTTGGCAAAATAGTGAATTCCAGTCCTTTGCACTACTTTCCAGTATGTTTTGTCCTGCAAAATTGCTCATTTCCATAAAGAATGCCACATTTTAGGTGTCTGAGAAATGAGCAAACTATACCTCTTAAGTGTCCAGCATTTTGCAGAATGCCCAGATTTTTGCCTCAAATGTTTGGTCTGATCCTCATAACATCAGTAATTTTCTGGCATGCCAATGAAGATTGCACTCAGTGATGACAGACATTTTAGTTTCGGATTTTATATCCTTCAGAAAATGTATACAAATACAAAACCTGTTCTTCTGTCAGCTTTCTAAGTTTATAACAGCAATATCTAAAATCAGTCCCTGAATTTGGCCCTTTGTTGCCCATTATTTTTGTCTTTGCCCAGAATTCTTAAGCAAAAAAAGTGAGAGGTATGCTGAGGATTACAGTCGGTCAGTAATGCCAGACATTACAATTTCATACTTCTATTTTTCAAAAATTGCATGTTGATGGAAAACCCTGTTGCCCTATTAACATTGTAAATGAATTCATACTATATCTAAAAATTATCCTGATTTTGATGCTAATGGGGGGATAACATTCTTGACCTAGTCCTCACCAACATGGGGAACATTGCACCCCCTCACCTGAGTATAACAACCTCACTGGTCTGGTTGGATCATAAAGTTGTAAAGATAAAATCTGGGACACCAGGTAACCCTGGAACCTTTAGGATTTATTCCAAAGGCAAACTTTTACTTTTAAGTTCAGTAATGTCTTTCGGCTTTTTCCCGTTAGGGGTCGCCACAGTGGAACTCCAGTCCGCTGATGATTGGCAGTGGATTTTTACAGTGCTATGTTGCCAGCCCAATGCCCAACCTTCACAGAAGGTACACCCATTCACACATGCACCTACCTGCATGTCTTTAAACGTCACTCAACCACGAGGAGGACATGCAGACTCCACACAGAAGGCGCTCTAGCCGAGAATTGAACAGGAGAACCTCTTGCTGTGAGGCAACAATGCTAACTGCTGCACCACCGTGGCCTGTTAAACTTTTTCTTTTAAGTTCAAGTTCCTCAAAGCCAGGAAACACAACTGTCTATGTGGAGTTGTTCATAAAAAAAAAAAAGTTTGTAATCATGTATACCCTGCTTAGGGATAGCAGTATTTACCTGAAATAAGCACAGAATAAACTCAGAAAAAAGAAACCCTGGTGGAATCCCAACATCAATAGGATGTACAACAAAAGGAGGAAAATCATGACCAAAAGTAGGAAATGCAATACCCAGCATTGTAAAGACTCCCTCACTATACTAAATAAACAACTCAGGGTACTATTTAAGTCTAGCAAACCAAATTTTCAGGTAACAATAGCATCCCAGGCTAAGGACAACCATAAGACATTCTTCAGCCATGTCCAAAACCTCAAAGGCAATACACAACAATGTGCTTAACTAATTGTAAATGGAGCTCCCTATACTGAATCAAATGGCCAATAATTTCATCTCCAATTTTACCCCACTTTCTCTGCCTGACACCTCTCAAGAAATACTCCCAACCATAGCTCCCTCAACTACTACTAGAGAACAGGTACTCATTGTACTCCCCAAGGTAAAGCCACTGCATTGATGTGACCTAATAATATTCCAGTATGTCTCCTTCATAGCATGAAGTATAGCCTATTGAGGCCACTACAAGCACTACTCAAAACGCTTCATCGAGGACTGCAACTATTATCCCTCTACACAAAGATGGCCATCTATGGACCTGGGAAACTACCAACCCAGGCCTGACTAATCTCACATGTAATGCCATGGAAAGAATAATCATGGACTTGATAAGTAATGCCATAGGAAACCAGCGGGTATTGGTTCCAGCCCAGTTTGTTTTTTGTCAAGGGCAGGTCATGACTACTCAACTACTCAACCTGATTTACTTTTTCAAGAGGGTCATTAAAGGATTGGATAAAGGCAAAATACTGAATACTGCCTAACTCAACCTGGCCAAAGCATTTGACAATATATCCCATTCAGGCATTGTAGTCAAGCTCACGAAATTATACATAAACCTCACCCACTGAATAGACTAGCTCACAGATAGAACAGAAAAACTCAGGAACACCGCTGCCTATGTGGTGTTGTTTACAAAAAAACTCAACAATTTAGTCTATCACTGCAAAAAGGCCAATCTCTAGTGACGTCTTTCAGGGATTAATGCTAGGGGCCAATCTTTTTTGGCATGTATTTCTCTTAAGTCAAGGTCAATGTCAAATGCCTCTGGTTGACCAAATTTGCAGACAACTGCAAACTAGACATAGCCATAGAATCCTTCAAAGGCACAAACATCCTCTAAAAAGGCCTGACACAGGCTAATAACTGGTGCCAGAGTCACAGTCTAAAACTCAACACCAAAAATGGATAATACTATCTCTCAGAAGGACAACCATCCCTAGAAATCACTGCATTGATAATACACCCCTAAGAGGTGACCCTGTTTTCTGGGACAGTGACTTGGCCTTTTACCATCCTGTAGCTACTGTAGCAAGAAAATCCTTCTATGTTGCACAACTTATAACAAGGGTATGGCATCTAGGTCTAAAGATGTCATTGTTCCATTGTACTCAGCCCTCGTTAGAGCAATCGTTGAGTACAGTGCCCCTACTGTATGTACCTGACCAAGCATATGCAACAACTGCAGTATTCACAAATGTTCCTCACAAAAGCAGTACAAGGTGTAGACAACATGTCCTACGAGGACCACCTCAAAGCTTGTCCTTGTACTTGCTCTCCTATAGACTGCTGGGAAGTGATTTGCTTGGCTTTCAAAGCATCCTCTGATCCAGCCAGTATGGACATGTTGCACATCAACAAAACAAGTAGCATTACAAAATACGTGATCTAGGGACCTAAACCTGGTCTGCAACATAAATGAGACATATTGGAGGTACAGGTATGTGTCTCAGAGACTACCACTTCTCTAGAACAGGCTCCCCATCCATGTGAAGTAGATTTCCTCCCCCCCTTATTCCAGCGTAACTTGAATCAACAGATGGAGAATTGTAAATTTACCCCTGGTCTGCCACCTATGTCCCTATTAGAAAGAGGAAGCTTGTAAATGGTTGATCACCCATACCTAAGCTATACCTAAAATAAAATGAAGGGTACCAAAGCCTGTCGCATGGCTGGGCTTGAAAAGGCCTTGATGGGCATTAGCCAAGTCATTACCTATGAACCAATGAACTTATGAGGTAAGTTATAGGTCACTGGATTTGGTATAGTACGTTATATGTCATTGAATTTGGTATAGGGGTTAAGGAGGACAGCCATATAATTTGCATACATTGTTATGTTTAATGAAGCCAGTATCTGAGATCATTTAAAAATAAGGAAAAGTGAATAGGTCCTAACATTGGCCCCTGACAAAGGAGGCAAAGTGTCCTATTTCAACCAGAAGTTGATTGAAATCTTATAGTATAAAGAATTCAGTCAGGTGGAGCAGAACTGTAACAAAAAGAACAGAATGTTGGGTATGGTTTTAACCTGTGCAGTGGGTGTCCACATTAAGCCACTGCTAGTGAACAGTGATCATACTACTGGGCATTTTAAAGTAGCAGTTAGGGTAATAATAAAATGACAATGACATTTGTGGGAGATTTTAAATGAGAAAATTATGCTGAACTGAGGGAAATGGGAAAGGATGAGTTAGGAGAATAAAAGTACACTAAGAGTGTAATCAAGCTATGGGAATGGGTCAGGGATGGGATATTCAGGGTTATGGGCAAAAGTGTGATTAGGAGGTAAAAAAGGTGGGTCAATGCAGCTATATAGGAATGTGAGGTCATCAAACTCAGAAATACTCCAAAACCACAGAAATACTCCAAAAACAAAAATCAGACCAGTAAAGAAAAAATCTACCAATAAAACAACATCAGATACCAGAAATATATATCCCCAACTCCCACCTCAAACACATTACTATGTCTGCATACAAAATAGTAATAAAAATGAAATAGAACTAAACACAAGGTGACCAACAGTCCTGTTTTTTCCAGGACAGTCCCAGTTTGGAAGTTTCTGTCCCAGAATCCCAAACATTGTCTTTGGGACATTGAAATGTCCCAGTTTAGACTGCTCAGTCTGGATGGTGACTTGGCTTCCCGGGGTGGCGAGTCCCCCTGTTTTCCCATCCTGAGCTGCTCTTGCAATTTGTTTGGGGATGCCACTGGGTATGAAATAAGATTGGACGCCTTCACCCTGGTAGGAGCCTTCCAGTTCCTGCCACCATCCATCAGTTGCTCCCTCAAGGACCTCTGTCATGGGGGGCACTGCCTGACCCCACTCACCCAGGCAGGACCTCTCCAGGCTCCACACCCTTCTGCCCGGTGTTCCCTTACTGAGTTCTGTCAGGGCTAACCCCTACAGGCCTCCCTTTGACCTGGCCAAGAGACCTTCCCCAGCCATGGCCCCCCATGTTGGTGGACTCCACCACCTCCATGTCTCCTGCAGGCTGCCAAATCATGCCGGATTGCTCATGTTCTCGCACCCTCTCAGTGGAGCTTCCCTCTGATCCTGTCTGCCCCCTCAGGAACTCCTCTCAGCTGCTGAGGGGGCAGCTCCTCTCTCATGAAGGCTTCATGGTCCCCCTGCTTTCCCATCTATAGCAGCTCTGGGGACTTTGAGGTTTTTCAAGGATGCCATCAGTTATGGGGTGAAGCTGGATGCCTTCACCCCAGCAGGAGCTCTCCAGGCCCCTCTGTCATCTGCCCTGGTGCATCCTCAAGGACTTCCATCATGGGGAACTCTGCCTGACCCCACTCACACAGGCAGGAGCTCTCCAGGCTCTGCTGCTGTCCAGCCCTAGTGCTCCTTTAAGGACTTCCATTGTGGGGAGCTCTGCCTGACCGCTCCCTCACCCAGGCAGGAGCTTGCCCAGCCCTGCCTCTGTCTGCCTCTCTCTCCCTTCCAGACTTCCATCCCAGAGGGGGCATGGTCCATACTCCCTCACCCAGGTGAGAGCTGTCCTGTCCCAGTCACTTTCCACCTCTCTCTCCCTTCCAGATTTCCATCGGTTCGGACCCCCTCCGGCTTCCACTTCAACCCAGGAGACAGAGCTCTTTTCCAGGGTTACATATCTCCTGACTGCTGCCAAATCATGCAATGTCATGTCTGCTCTTGGAGCC